>NW_027185390.1:592500-695451 GCF_022577435.1 Embiotoca jacksoni
GCAAAGAAAAAAGTGCAAAAGATTCAGGACAACAACATAGATGTGTTCTTGCATGAGGCCCTTTGAGCTCAGGTGTTCTTTCCAAAAGTTGAAACACCAAAATAAAAGTAACTCCAAAAACATTGTTCATTCTGACCCTTTTGTTTTCAGTTAAAATGTCCAACTTTCAGTGGGAGAAAATTAAACTTAATATAATGTGATTACACCTTTACCTTCTGCTACTGCAGTAAGGCGCCAGACCAAATGTAACTCGGTGCCCATTAACGCCATTGCTGCCTCCTCAAAACCTACTTTTCTGTTATTCCGATCATATCCATGATTCCTGGTCATTGTCAGATTGGCTGGTGCTAACTCTGTGACCTTCCTTCCTTCCATCCTCCCAAAGTCAGAGAGGTTTCCTGTGTGAACTCCTCTGTTCTCTTATCTGAACCTCTTCCTTTGCTTCTATCGCCTTAGATGTCTGCTTTTGCTCTGAACTTGACTGTTCACTTAGTCTTAGGTTTGCACTCCCAAAAAGTCCCTTGGAAAACATCTTACTTTTTGACAGAAGGTCAAATGAATGACTTAAAGATGTTCTCAAAATATGTGCTTTTTATTTGCCTCGAGCTCATGATGAGTTGTTCTTCTTTTTGCAACAGTTAGCTCCCATAAACAAATGACTTCCCAAATTTAAAAGCATGTCTTTGTTTGTGTCCTGGTGTGACCCACTTTTTGGAGTCCGCATGAGGACATCTTGGCTGCAGATTACCATTTCCATTTCCAGCCCAGTTTCTCATGTTTCTTCTACAGACATAAATACACTCGGGGCAAACACCACCCAGTGTACGCACGCTGATGCATCAACTTCAAATAGACGAAAGATAAACAATGAGAGCAGCAATATTTTGTCAATTATTTTACAGTTTGTCAGTTGAAAACTCCCAACTTTTCAAAAGTGAAAGACAAACTGAAAGTTGCATCATTAAGCATCTAGTTTGTTATTTTTATGAACACAAAAGATATATATATATATATATATATATATATATATATATATAAAAAAAGTAGTCCCTTTACCAGCAAACCGTTTTTCGATGCGAGCCACATGAAGCGCTGTGTGAGTCTGGGGCAAGTGTGACTGAGCCCGCTGACGAGCTTAGCATCAGACAAAGCTAACAAGGAGAATAGATCCTCCCGGATCTGCTGACAGCTGCACGATGTAAACGGTATGTAGTTTGTGAGACATACAGGCTCTTAGTGTGATTTATTCAAAGACCGAATGGGTTCATCGAGGCCTTTTGCGTCATGATTGCTTCAACAAAAAAAACTGTCATTCGGGACAGAGGAGGCAAAAAACATTTAAAAAGAGACAGAAACCGAGGAAACAATTTTGGGCCGCAAACTGCGATTGTTAGTTTGTCGAGTTGTGCAAACAGATGAGAGTGAGCAGTTTAATCTCGGCGGTGACGGAGCTCGCTGGTCTTCCTGTGACTGTTGCCTCACTGACCCACCGACAGACTTACACTCTGCAGACCCTGATGTGCATTTTCCACTGTTTCGCGTGCCGGCGCACATGCACACCAGCTAGAGCGGAATTCGCCATGCGATTCACAGTTTTACATGCATTTCCCTCCTGTTTCTGTCTGTTTTTGTGCTATTTGCTGGCTTTTATTGGGGAGTTCTTTCCTGGCATGGTCAACAGGTGGCTCACGTATACGACTTCACTGTTGCGGGACAGCATTTCTTTCAAATTAGCTTAACTGTCAGACGCTTACCACGTTATCTTCGAGATAACTGGCCCGTAGGGGGAGCTCTTCACATACGGAGGAGTGAGGAAGCAAGCACAAAGGAAGAGACTAGAAAAGAAAGGATATATCTCATGCTCACGCTTCCTTCGGTCCTTCGTTTTTTGACCTCACACGCGATACATCATCCATGTCGGATGCGCCGTCTCATCTTGGTTGCGGCGGCCCACACAGAGAGTCTTACAGTATCACTTTCAACGGCCCAAAGAGTCATGAAAGCTCGTCATTGTGCATTGTGAGCACTGTCGAGAGACGCCACTACGCTGAGCGCACCACTCAGGCCCTCGGGATAATACCGCGTCTCACAGTTCATTGCGGTGACGTAGCCCCGCAACACCGCAGCCGTCCACTGTAGCGATGTCAGGAGGCCAGACTGACGAGCAGTCCCGTAGTAATTCACGGCAACGTTTCCCGTGTGACAGCCGCCTCTGGGTGTCCATTATCTGTCGCGGGGGGGGGGGTGACGACAGTGTCTCTCCCTCCTTCCCGTCCTGAGGGACCAGTGACATAATGGGAATCCCCGCCATGCCAGGACCGGGTGACCCACAAGCTGACATCAGACTGCAGGGAGAGGATGAGACATTCCTTTTTTGGTTGTCATGGTGCACAACATATCTTTTTCTTTTACCGTTTTATCCAATGCGTTGTGTAGAATAATTTGGTAGTTGCGTGTTCCAGTTGTTCTCTTACCTTTTGGAGAAGTCAAACAACTTACTAAACTATAGCTTAAACAGGAGGGAGTCAGAAGAAGGGAGACTGTATTGGTTCACAATTGCTGTCAGCATTGCACAAGTTATGTGCTTGCTTTCTTGTTCTTCTTTTCTTTGAAAATGCATCAACTATCTGATTGCTGGTGTGTTTTTTTTATTTTTTATATATATTGGCAGAAGGGGAAGTGATTAGCTCGGTGGAGCTCATAAAAAAAAAAAAAGGAAACTAGTGCAAGTGGATTCGCAAGTTTGCAAGTCTCCAAGTTCATTCTTCTCCTTCCAAGACAGAGCTTGACGATTCGGTGATTAACCCAGGTCGAGCGGAGGCTGCAGTTGTTTCGTCCTTCTTTTGTTTCGTTCCTGACCAAACGGATACAAACCTGAAGGGCTTGATCGGTGTTACTTCTTATTCAGGGATAATATTTCTTATCTGGCCTGGGAACACCTCAGGGTCCCCCAGGTGGAGCTGGAAAATGCTGCCCGGTGGAGGAACTTGCGGTTCAACTTACCCGCTGCCACCACGACTCGACCCCGTATAGGCGGCAGAAAACATATGGATAGATGGAGATTACACATGCAGTGCCTTAGTGGTGAACAAAGGAATAGAGGGCAGTTAAATGAGGAAGAATAAGACAGTAACTCTTTTGGTGGTAAAAAAAAACAAAAACAAGATTGCAGAAGGTCAGGAGTTTTGTAAGACATCACAGAAACAATCTTCTGAAAAAAATGTAAAAGTTCATTGTTTGCACTGTTTTAATGCGTTATTATGCGGAAGAGGAAGAAGAGTAGATGTCAGCATGAGAGTGTAACACTTCTGCTTCTTTGGGTTACAAACCCCAAAGTTGAGGTGCTGTATTGATAAAGATAGCTGACACACACACGCATATACATACAACATCTCTGCATACTATATGAAGGACGGTGAACCACATCTTATTTAGAAGGGCATGTAAAACATTCTGGGATGTGAAGTCCAGCTGTGGCCGTGCCAACAAACACACCTTCTTCTACATGAAACATGGCCCTCAGACATAAACACACACACACACACACCTCAGTCAGTCAGTCAGTCAGTCAGTCACACACACACACACACACACACACACACACACACACACACTGAGGCAGAAGAGAGCGGTAGTGGAAGACTGGACTGCCTTGGCATCGAGAGCAGCAGCTGTGAAAACAGGCAGCAAGTGATGTCAGAGCAGCAAGGGACTCTGGGTAGCAAGGCCACTTTGAAGTGTTTTGGGTTTTATGGCGGCCCTGAGAGAGGGCGGCGGATTTGAAGTCGAACTGAGCCTTCGTGTGTGTGTTTCATTAAGACTCACACACACACACACACACACACACACACACACACACACACACACACACACACACTGCAAAGCGAGCCAAATATCTCCAGAGAAAAGGAGACATAGAGAGAAATATGGGAGGTGAAGAAAAGCATTTCCAGGTAAATTCCCCGCATTGCGATCAACAGCTTGGTCTACAGACAGACTTCAAGTGCCACAGGTGCAAAGTTACAACCCTCCCTTGTTGCTGTTCTTCTTCTTGTTCTTCTTCTTCCCCTTCCTTTCTCACTCTATCTATCCCTCCTTTTCCTCCCCTCCTCGTGCAGGGAGGGCAGCAGGGGCACGGTGCCAGATGGGCCAAGACATACCAGCAGACAGGCTCAGGATCAAACAGCATGGGGTCCAGGGAGGGAAGTGTGTGTGTGTGTGTGTGTGTGTGTGTGTGTGTGTGTGTGTGTGTGTGTGTGCGTGCGTGCACGTGCGCGTGCGTGCGTGTGTGTGTGTGCGCGTGCGCACGCGCGCTATGTAAGAGCAGGTGGCAGATTGGAAGGAAGAAATATAAGAGTCCAGACCTCGTATGTTGTCATTCTCACACCTTTCTCTTTAGATATGCAGCTAAAATGGAAAGTTTTCAACATTTCTCGCATGATAATTAAAGGAGCCATTTTCAAGAATAAACATTCCCACTCTGCCTCGCTGCACACTCATCGAATTTTCCATTCCATTAGTTGACGTTAATGAATATCGGATTATTCCAGACTGAGGTTGTATCCTGCCTCCGACTGCTGACTGAGCAAAGTTCAGAGACTGGGCATTGCTCTAGTTGGCTGATAAACCGGAGTGAGGTTCGTTAAGGTGCCTCCAGATCCCCATCATGAGAAATTTCACTTAGGTGCTCCTGGAATCTCCTTCATGGAAAACGTCAACCTGTGTCTTCCATGTGATGCTGAAACTAATACGATGGCTGAGTTTTCTGCATCCCTTTTCTTTCTTTTTTTTTTTTTTAATGTTTTTTTTTACGACCAAATTGTTGAACTGACCTCACAACTTTTACTAGAAAGCGGGTGGACGTTTTCCAACACGGGTTGGAGTCACATCCTCCCCCTTCTCTCCTGCGTGACATTGGAAAAAATGCATCCTTTGCTGAATTCTTCGACTTCTGGTTGTTGTTTTTTTACACCTGCGACTTCAGAGCCTGTTGTAACTTGATTAAGACACTAAATTAGAGGAATAGGCTCTCAGCCACGTGTTCGCTATATCTGCAGAACATAAAACAAATACCTCTGAGACGGATCCGCCTCGGGCTCTACTTTATGTTCTAAAAAACCTGACACTCGCTTATTGCTGTCACAGCTGACAGTCGGCAGACACCGTCGACGAGTTGAGGCGCATTAAGTGTGCAACGGGTAGACATGGAATGTGTTTTAGACTGACACGCAAAAGTGAAGTCAAAGTTTCATCATAATGGAAGTCTGCAGTGAGAATAACGTTGTAGTTTGGTTTCAATGTTACAAGAGGACAGACAGGATGAGAAGTATAGCTCAGGTGAGACAGTGTGGAGACAAAGTGCAGAGAGATGATGGGAGAAGGATGCTCAAGATGGAGCTGCCAGGAAATAGGCAAAGAGGAAGGCCAAAGGGGAGGTTTATGGACGTTGCGAGGGAGGAAATGCAGGTGGTTAGTGCCGCAGAGGACAAGAGGAGACGGAGACAGATGAGCTGATACGGGAACAGCTGAAAGAAGATGATGTAATATGATGACAAATTTAGAATAAAGTGTCTTGGCCTGGCTCAGAGATGATGCCAGAGATGGAGAGAGACGCACATTGGTGGCCTCTAAATATAAAAAAAATCTACTGCAACACAAAAAGACAAGGTGTGGCAATCAGCGACGTTAGCCTTCAGTGACTGCCAGTTTTAAGTGCGTCAGACTGGGCAGGTTGGCAAAAACAATAGTCTCATATGAGCAAGGGTCAAACCAAACAGGCTGAAATATGTAGAAACAGAACACGAGTGAATGTATGCAGATTGATCACAGTTTAGCGAGGCAGCCTCCCTTTCTAACTGGACCACACACCTGACTCAGAGCAGGAGAGTTTCACCTCTTTATCTTCAGTATCTTCCCTATTCTTTGTCCCATTCTTTCCCTTTTCTTCTTTCGTCCACCCGGCACCATATCTGTCGTCACGCCGCTCATCTTTCCTCTCAGATTCCTCCGTTTGTCTTTCAGGACTTCATTCCCCTACATCCTTTCTCTCTTCTTTCTTTTATTCCTGCCACATTCCCCCTTCACCTTTTCATCGTATTTTATGCCTCATCTTTTATAAGTCTTTCACCGATGTGCCGCTTTCCTGTTTGAAACCCCGTACGCTCTGAGTGTGCGTCCGAGCAGCGCCGGTGTGTTTTCCTGCCCCGGGCTCGAGAGCGAAAGGGAGTCGTTCTGTGTTTCCAGCTGCATGCTAAGAGGACGTCTGGCACGTCAATCTGTCAGCATACCCACCAGGACCTGATGGGAGCAGCGAGCGCTTGGGGGAAGGGATTTCACTCAGTGACCCTGGATTATCCAGTCCAGGCCTCCACGTTCCCGTCAGACACTTTTGAGTTTTACCCTCTTTGGGTGTCCTTCTCAGCCTCGGTGGAGTCGTTTGTTAGCTTCATATGCTAATCTTACCTTCAGCTTCCTTGCTTTAGGAGGAGCAAGGCATTTTAGATTTTGTTGTGGTCATCCTTCAGGCATCAGTCATTTCTGCAGACAGATAGCCGTAATGGACAGGAGCTGTCTCCGCTGACAAAGCACAGGTTTAGGGAAATGGCTCTGAACTGTGAGGCCGCAGGCCCCAAATGACGGTAATGTCGATAATTGCAGCTTTTACCTTAGTTGGAGGTCACAAGGTGCTTTGCTTGATTGCGTCAGCTCGGGGAGAGTCCCGACTCTCTGTGTGTGTTTCTGAGTTCACGTCTGGTCTGTGGACAAAAAGGGACTTTTTGTGGCTGCGGCAGCTGCTCGGACGCTCAGTCAGTCAGTTCATCCGTCACAGTGCACGGTCCCAGAAACTTTATTCAACGTGCCTTTTCTACTTGAATTATAATATCCGAGATCTGGCACGATGCCACCACACACTGTATAGAACGACGGGCCCTACGTTTACATACATTTGTGTTTGCGTGTAGTTTTGAAGGAGTGCACGCAGTAGAAACTCTCTGCTTTTTTCTTTCTACCGTCTCAGGATCATATTTTTACCGCACAGCCTGCGAGCGATTGCCAAGTAGGGCAGAAGATGGGGAGGGGGCCCTGTGGTTAAAATACAGTATGGGACATTATAGCATCCATGCGGGATATTCATGAAGAATAAACCACATGCTCGCTTTCCGTTTTACTGTCTTTCCATGTGTACGGCCTTTTGATCCAGAAGATTGTGATTACCGCAGATGACAGGCTCGTCATGCCCAATCAGCATACTTCAGTCTCTTGCGCACACACACACTTGAGAACTATTGCCGCGAAAGCAAAACAACCGATGCGGTTAAGGTGCGTTCCTGCGCGAGCCAATTTGCGCTCTACATCCGGATTTCTGCGCTCGGCTGCAGTGGGTCAATTTGTCAAGTGCGAGGAGCGCAGCGCTGGAGAGAGTCTGAGGGCTGCAGCCGCGACGGGCCGAGAAGTTAGAAATGACCCTTTCACCATACGAGGTTTCATATGAATGCCCTGGGGACGCAGGCGGAAATTTTATTTGCAGAGATTATTGTCCGGACTTTGTGGTTTGACCTCTTCAGGCCTCCGTAGAGTTGGCTGGAGATGGCGGTTTTCAGATTTATTCTCACCTGCATCGGATATCATCTAAATGCTTAAATTAGCAAATAAATGGAGTTTTATTTTGACCTATTTTTGCTACTTGTCCTTCTCTTGCTTTGCTTTAGGCAAAACCTACATAGACAGCTGATGACCCCAAACGAGATCTATCCCCCCCGTGCAGTGTGACACCAGCTCTCCTGCAGAGCTCCACATCATGTGTACAAAAACAAGCGTACATATCCACAATTACACAGCAGACAGACATCGTCTGACTGCTCACGGGTCAGAGCTGGGCCAGGGCCTGTTTTGATGCAAAGCTTTCTGGCAATTCTGTCTTCTTCTTTTTTTTTTTTTTTTACCTCCTAATTGCCTTGTTTACTTTTCCAAGTTGACTTGGGGTGGGTTTGTGACTAAAAGCTTTTCCACACGGATGACTGATGTCTTGGACAGGACACAAGTGGGATCACAAGATACTTTTTAGCCAGCAAAGCGAGGATGAATAAATTCCTGCAAGACTCGCGAATAGAAAAATATTACCGCCTTCCTCTCAAGGCTCTTATATCATCAAGGATGTGGACACAAAGTGCGAGCAGAGCTGAGGAGGAACAGATTGATCTGAATTCAGAGAAGGAGTCCTGTTGTTGATAACATATTTCACCGGATAAGGATTTATTTTTTTTTGTCAGAGTCTGACACGTATGAAACAGATTACATTTTGAGTTTTTGTGTTTGTAAAGGGAGCAAGGTGGGTCGTGACATTAAAGAGACTTATGGGTTGTTATGAAAAAAACACACACGCACACACACACACACACACACACACACACACACACACACACACACACACACACACACACACACACTAACACCTTTGAGTTGGTTTATGTCATCCGAATAAATATGGAAAGTATGCTGAGGGGAAAGTATGACTGCAAAAACTCTGATGGGTGGTGTGTGTGTGTGTGTGTGTGTGTGTGTGTGTGAGTGAGTGTGTGTGTGTGAGTGAGTGAGTGAGTGAGCACTAGGTGTTTGTATAATTGTTTTTGTGCGATTTACTGTGTGCCAAATAAGTCAAAGGGTAAAATATGTCTTTCAATACCAAGGAGTAAGTAGTTTGTCCTACAGAATACGCAAATTTAAACCTAAAGACGGTGTGTGCGTGTGTGTGCGTGTGCGTGTTTTCGTCGCACTGACTCGTCATCTCGTCGTTCCATTCTTTTATTCTCTGTGGAAAGACTTGTTTCCACTTACGAGGACACTGCAGTTTATTGGTTTTGGAACGATCCGCCGCTCTTCTCGGCGGCCATTAATAAGAAGTTGTAAAACAAGTGGAAAAGAGCCGAGTGAGAAAGTGAATATTTTTCTTCCCTGTAAAGGTCGTCACCTTCCTCTGTTGCTGTGTGGTGGAGTGTTTTTTTTTTTTTTGTCTGATCAAGGGTTTCTCAATTTGACAACTGCTGGCAAGAAATGAAAGCAGAAATGTTTTTCAGTACGTACTGATGCTTTCCAGGAAATAGCCACAGCTTCACTCACCCTCCGCCTTTCTTTGATTTAATGTATTGCCAAGATAAAAGAATTGAAATGAAAACAGTTCAAACTCGAGCAGTAGTCAATTACAAGGTTCACTTCAGGACTTGTATGACCAAATGAAACTTGTTTAAAGCTGCACAAATGTGGGTGACCTGATTGGTTGGTTAGAAATGCCCTGGTTTGACTTCCCCTACAGTCCCTGTCTATTTATATTGTACCGTCTTTCAGCTTACCGTTTTGAGTTCACCTTTGACTTTAATGTTTGCTAATGTACTGTAATGTCAGGCTGTCATTAGTGTTGTTTCCAGCAGCAGCATGTTTACAGCTTGTTCCATGGCCCCCTAGCGGTGAAAAATGCCTTAATGCTGCTTTAAGGATTTTCCCAATCTTGAACTGATTACTGGAGGTGAGTTTGCATGTCTGTGGTCTTAAACAGCGTTGACAGAAAACCGACTGAAAACAGTTTGAATCTCAACAGTAATAAATCAAAACTCGGCGTTAGTAAGCGGCTCATGTTTACCCACCCAGTCTGTCTGTGATCGCTTTACACCAAAGGATACCACAGAGATGAGAGCAGCAAACCATCAAAGAAGACGGAGTCCAGCTGTTTGGTGGACAGGCGTTTTTTTTGTTGCAGTTTGTGTCAGATCATCAGTCTTTACGGGAGGAGTTCGCAGCACATTTCTGACATGTCAATTAGGGTAAATGGGACTTACGGGATGTATTTATTTACATGGAAACTTGTCTTTCTGGGGTGCTTTGAAGGTTCAAAATGATTTAAAAGACTCCCACTCTGATCGCATTTGAAGAAAAATATCTTTCCTCACTTTTTTTGATCACGTCTCCCGGCTTGTTTTAATTTTTCCAATCTCTCAGTCATGTAAGTGAGCAGAGTCTCCAGGAATCGCAGGCAACCTGTGGATTCCCAAAGCCTGACAGACCCATCGCACATATACCTTACCTGGAGGACCACATGATCCCAAAACCACACGTGAGATAGAGCATGTGAGCAAATGAGAACCAGGCCGTGGAAACAAACTCATTCTACTTAAACCATTCGCTTTAATCCTCAGGTCTGCACTTTGTCTGCTAAATGGTATTTGTTTTGGTCTGCGTGCGAGCAAGTAAACACGCCAAGACTAATGTTTGCCATCTTTCCGCGGACCCGCTTCACACAATGCTCTGCTCCGCAAACACATGTGGGGTTTGACGGGCGACAAAGACAAAGCAGGAATTTACGTGCATATATATGTCTCAGCTGATGAGAAACACATGTCTGCTAAAGGTTAGGATGAACACACTGCATGTTTTTTTTTTTTTTTTTTTTTTTTTTTTTTTAATAAATAACTTTGGCATACTGCACAGAGGTATGGAAATAGTCTGAATTGATTACAATACTGCCACATGAGAAAAAAAATGTCAAGCTGGACTCGCATGACGTGACCTTATTAGATTTACAACCAAGAAAAAAAAAAAAAAAGTGATGCGAGATTATTTCATGTGTCTTTTAAGCTGCGGTCAGAGTCCTGCAGGTCGAGTCTGGCCTCTGTCTTTCACTGTGGCCTCGCAGTTTGGAGCCCCGGTCCGCTACGAGGACTGTCGGCTCGGATCTGCTGCGCAGCCACATTCCCCAGACTGTACGCGCGCACGCACACACGCACACACACACACACACACACACACACACACACACACACACACACACACACACACACACACACACACACACACACACACACACACACACACACAGAGGCTACGGAGTGGGTTAGTGGGACAATGTGTGTTTGTCTGGGTTTCAGTTTTATTTTGATCTATAACCCCACCGGGGATCTGATATCCTGCAGAATACAGGGGGATGGATGATTGCACAGTTGGCAGTGCTTTTAATGGGGGGATTTTTCATTGGGCTGCATGATAGGAAGTGGCGCAAAAAAAAAAAAAATAAAGTATTCAACATGCAACCGTAAAAACATTCACTTACTTATATATGTATATCTATATACATATACATACACATATATATATATATATATCAGCCATTTTATGGCATGTTGGGCTTCTCGGGTACATACACATTCCACATTAAACTACGCAGTATCACACATGATCCCAGACATTTGATTCTCCGGCAGCGAATCGGCAAGTAAACCGACACTGATGGCAGCCAATCCCCCGTGCCCTTTTGGCAACGGCTCCCTGTATTAATTTGCAACAAAACTTTCCATGAGGTGCCTGCGATGGGATGCCCAGCAGAGCAGTCTGATGGAATTGAGGAAATGCTGCTCGAGATAAAGGCTTTTTTTTTTTAGCACATTTAGTTTGTCATTTGACAGCGTCACGTTGTAAGCTGTGGTTTTTGCGTGCTGGACTGTGGGTCGATCGTATTGTCCTTGTGGTCGCTGACTAAACGCCACACGTCTGGGAAAAATATATGTGGGAGGAAATGTGACTGTCCCGAATACATGAGGAAATTCCCTCCACGTACTGGCCTCTTTTAAGAAAATAAGAAGAAATACGTCTTGTTTTGCAGATATCATGTTTTGTCTGTTAAGAAAAAAAAATGTCCCCTTTCAGGACTTTTAAGAATACAATGTCCTCTCTGAAGAAAATACCATCCCGTCTTTGGAAAAATAATCCCCCTCTACAGAAATCCAGTCATAGACAGAATCAAAGGAAGCTGACATTTGAAAGGACGTAAATCTCTGCTGATTTGCCAAGAAGTTTAAAACAACAGGAGCCCAGAGATGCTGACAAAGAGCTTAAAAAAACACCTGGTGGGTTGTGTACACCATTTCACTGTGTATCCACAGGCATCAGAGCTGACCTCGCTTCCCGTTCAGCCAATTCAAATTGTGCGAGTCCACGTCTTAATCGTCCTCTCCCTGAAATGAGCCGCCTTCATTGCTCGTGTTTATAGCGGCCACTTTTATTGAATTGTGCCTTGAAGCTGGGAAAGAGCGCCGGATGAACTTCCATTTGCAACCATTTTTGGTGTTCGTGTTGCATGTACATATGTGCACGTGTCTTTATTCATACCAGGCTCCTCTTATGCAGTTTATCTTTACCATTGTGTTGAAAGCGAAACGATCCGCGAAGCCACCGGATCAGAGCCAGACTGAAGCATAAGGAGCTGGTCACGATTGTTCAGGCGAGGAAACAGTAACACGCATGGTTATGCGGAGCTGAAAGCAAAACGCAGGCGAGGGGAACGGCGGATTAGTTTAGCATATCTTCTGGAAAAGAGCTTTTTTGGATGGAAACCTCCATAACATTTGTTTATGTAGTTTCGCTGGTGCAGTTTGGGAGCTGGCTGTCTTCCATCTGTCTGTATCAGACCGAAAAGGAGACTCTATAAAGAGATATTTAACTTTACGAGGTTAAAAATCTCTTCATATTCAGTTCATTTGGGGGCTTTGCTGCAAAAGCCTTACTTGTTGTTATATGATTAGAAGCTCATGTTTGCAAACTTTAGCTAAATATTGCTGCGTGATCTACACTGTTGATGCTGTTGTTTTGCTGTTGAACAAACGTTTCATTGTTTCACAGTCTATTTTAGTAGGGATAGCGGCATAATATTTGAAAATGCACACATCGTGTCCAGGATCCATATACGGCGTTTTCCCATTGTTTGTGGAAGGCTTCGGTGCACGTATTGGTTGCGGGGTTTTCAATTAAAATGCAATTTCACATCATTTTTTTTTACTCTTATTTTAACAATATGTCTATAAAAAAAAAAAATTCCCCAAACTAGTGAAAGTACCCCTGCCAGCATATGTCAGTGTGTGTTTATCCAGCAGTTAGTGGGCTGTGAAACCTGAATGAAATACCCCACTGTGTGTTATTGTCTGTATTCTGACACACAAGGTCACCTATGCAGCGTGTTTGTTCGCTAAATCCGCATGGATTTAAATTGGAGTCTGCGCACCGGATCAGATAAAAAAAAAAACGTCCACGGTGGGTATGTTTATTGAAGTGATGTCAATGGTCAAATTGAAATGGCTCTTGATATGTAAGGAGGGGGTTTCAGAGTTGGACTTTTTTTTTTTTTACCCTGGCTGGATGGTTTCTGGTCAGAGATTAAAGGACATAAAAATTCATAGAGTTTCTTTTTTCTGACTCTGCTTGCCCACTTTCCTTTTGCATGTTTTTCTTTCTCTTTGCACTTCTTCTTCTTCTTCTTCTTCTTCTTCTTCTTCTTCTTCTTCTTCTTCCCTCTAAATCAATCCCACAAACAAGCAGCCCAGGCAGCCCATCAAAGGGAAATAAACCAAAAAAGACCAAGGGATATTAGTTGTTACCTCAGCACACCCAGAGCCAATGACATTCTTCTGCATATGACATAAGGCGATGTGTCAACTTGTGGTGACTTTTCTGAAGCAGTGGAAGAGTGACTCGTGACTCTTTGACACTTTTATGTCGGAGGCTGATTGACTGAGACATATAAACATGATCCAATCCAATATCTTACAAATTATCACGAGATGTGTGTGTGTGTGTGTGTGTGTGTGTGTGTGTGTGTGTGTGTGTGTGTGTCTGTCTAGAGCTTTCCAGATGTGTGGAAGACAAATGGTTGTTTCTCAGGCAAACTTTCCGTCACATACCGACCACAGGTTTCACCGCCGTGGAACACAATCTCAGCTCTTTCTTTGACACTTTTGTTTCTGTCCTGGCCTCTTATTTGTCTGAACATGTTTGGCCATCTTTCACTGGCTGAGTGACAGTTGACTTTAAAATGAATTGTCGTCATCCAATGAACATTTTAGGCGTCTCCTGTTGTGCCTTACATTGCTGGCTGTAATTTTATACTCTCAATATCGTATTGCATTTAGAGTCCTGTTCAGTACAGGCAGTCTATGTGCACTTATGCATGTTTTATGTCAAGAACGATGCTTTTCTATATTTGTTTGTGATATAAACCAGCACTCCTGCCTGTCTTCTCCTTCAGTGGTTTAGCCAGAGCTCGAGCTAAAGCTAATTATTTTCAATCATAATGAAGTGGTAAAGTTGATTAAAGGCCCCTTTAAACATACTTTAATGCTCCTATAGTTGGAATGATACCATTTTATTGATAAATTGAAAGTTAAACGCTCTGTCTGGCTTTAAGTTTGTATCAGTGCAGGAAAATAAAGCCTATAAAAGACATATTGACATGGTGGGTACATGAGCAGAAAATCTTCATCCAGCTCCCAGTTTCAGACAACTTTTTTGGATCCTTTAGTACAAAAATCCTCCCCACCTGAGTCCCACCCAGGCAGGGTAAACCAGGGGCTCGGCATCCCTGGAGCTCCTCGCCACCAGCTCCGGTCACCAGCAGGTCAACCTCACCACTGAGACACCAGGTCGAGGCCTTTAATCGGTCCATCCAAGCCTGGAAAAACAGCCTGAGGGCTGTAGAGGGAGAGCCTGGGAATCTGGCGTGTACCTGCCGCAGAGTGAATGGACAAAGAGAGACGCACTGAACCTGACTTCTTAACAAGTTACTTAATCTCACTCTTGTTTTTCTTAGATAAAGTGAAAAGATTATAACGGGGTGAAATAATTGGACTTAGTTCCAATATAAATCTTGTTTAAAGCATCTGTTTCAGGACTGTGTTTTTCTTTGTAAGGATCCACCTAATTGGATTTTATAGAGTTTTGATATCTGCGTTTGTTATTTCATTTTATTGAAGCAAAAGTTCCCATGAAAAGATGTTTACGCGTTTAAAGAAGAATGTTTTCACAGATAGAATAGGGTGAACGTCTTGGGACGGAAATTATTTAGCAAAGCAGAAACTGAAGTCATGGCAAATTTATGGGTGTGTGTGTGTGTGTGTGTGCGCGCACGCGCGAATTTCTTCCCAGTATGGATGCATTTTGTCCAAATTGATAAAATGGCCATTTTCATTGCAGTTTAAAAAAAAATCCCCCTGGTTTCGTCAGTCCGTGCCATGTGGTTTTCAGCAGTTTGGAGGTCAGAGACGAAGCAGACTTGGGAACGACTGGAAAAAATTTGCATGTTATTGAGTAACTTCCTCTCCTCTCTTAGTGCCATCCAATAGGAGAACCCCAGCTGAATCAGGGTTTTACTGAAAATGCAGAGTATCCTCAGATGACTCCCACTGACTGAAAGAAGCCTTCAGGTCATTCTCCATCTCCATCTCTTAACTCTCAGCATGTCCTCTATGTAATAGATTCCGGATTTTTTTTTTGCTTCTGTTTAGAGAACACCATATCTCAATTACACAAATGCGTATCTCAGCTAACTCGTGGGAAATCCCAAACAAATCCAGCCGATCTGAAAGGGGCAGGAGCACGAGTCAAACGTGGTTCAAATCAACCAAGAAAACGTGGTTCTTCTGCACGTTAGAGTTTGTGCTCTCAGATCTAGAACCTACAGCAGAGCCATAACCAGACTGATGATAATCAGGTGCAGTTGTTATGTGAACTAAAGTGAACTATTTAACACAATCACAATTCACTATGCCTATAAGTTATGTTCTAGGATTGCCAGGATCGTGGATATACGTGAACCTTATTCGAAATCTGTGCAGAACACTGAATTGTTCGTATTGTTACAAACCAACAATTGCTTAGCCATATTTTTCCAGTCCTCATTGCAAAATTGCTCCACATTAGAAATAGAATAGAAAAATCCCAAATACTGTTGAGTAATTATCTTAGAGTGTTTCAGTCCTCAGACCTTTGTCTGATAACATTCAACTACATTTTTTAGTTATTTCTGTAACCTTATTGCCACAGTACAGTTTCCATACAAAGAGTCTAGCATTTAATACAAATAGCTGGCACTTGGAAGGTGTGGTCAAAATAAAAGCTAAAACACAAAACGCATACTTGCACTCTTATCTCAACATTTTCCACTTAATCCTTCTTTTATCGTAAATTCATTCTCTTGTTAAAAGCCTTCAGGAATGTGTCGGTCAAAGTTGCGGAGTATCGGCTTTCCATGTCACAACTCGGAGAGAACAAAAGGGCATTTAAAATAGGAAGATTGGCTTTTAATTAGCCTGCAAGCACTTATTCACAGAGAACATACATTAGAGATAAATGCGACTGCATGCACACCCACCCATGCATACACTCAGGGTCACACCTACAAAACACACCCGCAAATTACTGTTTGGCTTGGCACGCAGGGCTCGATCTGACGGTCGTCAGGGTAACGACCAATGGGAGCGGGAGGTTAATGAGGGAGTCGGTAGCCCGTCGAGTCACGTGGGATTGTCAAGTCATTCTCCGGTTGGCGTGAACTCAAAGAATGTGGGTGAAGCAGCAGTGGACAGTCTGAGAAAACTAAATTCAGAAAAAAAAAAAAAGAAGAAGAAGAAGAAGGAAGTAAGGAAGGAGAGCCGAGGCTGGAAAGCACCTGAAGTGTGAGTCAGGGGGAGGAAGACGAGGAGGAGGGCCTGTCGCAGCTGCAACAACACCGTCTAGCAGTCCGAGGGGGAGCCGCCAGACGTATAGCTCACCGCGTCCACACGGACACACAGATGTATATGCCTCACGCACGATCGTCCGCACGCTCGAAAAACATTTTCTCACACGCCAAGACTTTCTCGTGGCGTGCTGCGCTTACGCGCCTTCGCGAACACATTAATCAGCAGCTGCCTCCGACACAATGCAGGAAAGAAAAAGGAAAAAAAGGCCGCGCACGTCATTATACGTATACCGTCTGCACACACATGCACAGGGTCAGCTAGTGCAGCCAGCCACAGGCATGGCCGCAACCGCCGCTCCACACCCCCGCATCTGGCAAGCCGGGATCTGTCCTTGGCCTCGGTTCACGGCCCGCGGCGGTCCGCTCCGGGTCCGGGCTTCCCAAAAAGTATCGCGGCGTCTCGTCTTCACATTGGACGAAACGTAGCCGGAGTCCTGGTCGAAGATGCCGCCTGTTGAGAAACCGCGGAGCCCTGAGAGGCTGAGGCACGGCGTGCTGTTTACTTTGGTCGAGGCTGCACTGCATAAATAAACTAGAGTTCGAAGCCTGAGTGTTGCTGTAATTTGAGGTCACGGTGGTAGCAGAGACGGCAGAGATGTAGACAGATCAAAGAAAAGATTCGGTATGTGGTGATTTATCGAGACAAAAAAGTTGTTGCCGTCCAGAAAACATGTTGTCGAGCCCCGGTTTACAGTAAATAGGCCGTTTTCTGCACATCTGCAGGTTGAAAGTGACATGTTTTCACTGTGGTGAGGAAATGACATCATCTAACCCTCCTCACTTCACTCTCCTTGTGAGTTCACTCACATTTTACAGTTTACTACTTTGGATCTCAGCTCAGAAAATGTCAGCAGTCGAATGCTGAGTTTTTTTTTTTTAAAGATTGAGAAACTATTTCTTTCCTCAGAGCGCTGGAGTCCAAGCTGGCCTAGTTGAAACTGGATTCTGTATCTGTTTGCGAGTGTCATTGCAAATAGCAAATAGACAAAGAAACAAAAGCAAAACTGCAGCCATGTTCTGATCGGGAAATATCGACCGACATGAAAACGTCAAAAGGCCAACAGGTTTGTTTTCACCTATGAAGTACATACCACTAAAAATAATTGATGTGCGTCTTATGCGTTTACTGCAAACACTCGCTGCCCTATAGCTGAGCAGAGGAAGAGAGGAAGACGGTAAACAAAAAAAAAAAGAGAAGAGAGCAGACGAAACGAAGATGAAAGCCGTTTGAGGCGCAGGAAGGGAAAACACTTTGGGGAGGTATGTTTCCGAACGCGGCTTTAGATCGTAATCGTGAAAACACGAGCTCACGGGAAGGCCCGGGTTGGCCGAACGCTGCGTCCCCCGTGCAGGCAGGGCGCTGGGAAGCTTCCCCTGCTGTAAACGCTGAACTCTGCTCTGGCTACCGCTTTTGTGTGCTCAGCAGATGTCTCCCACTGATGACACACACGGATCCCCGGCGTTAGCCCGCGAGCTGGCCTCAGATCAGTGGCTTTGTCAGCGGGTGAATAGGAAAAACAAGAGGTTGTTTGAACACGGTTGATGTGATACCTGCATGTATTTATTTATGTTACGCGACACGTGAGAAACGGAGGGAAATAGAGAAAACGAATCCGTGTCGTCGCCACTGTGCAGTAGCATCGTTCATTTGTCTAAAACCTGCGTTTCCGTTTCCTGAGAAAGAACCACTTGAGCTGCTCATCACATGTCTGATCCGATATCTTAACAGAGTTGAGCCCTAAGCCGAGTAGCTTTCAGCATCGAAGCCGGTCTAAAAGATGACGTCGTCGAGTCAACTCAGTTGTGATTGTGAAGGTTGTTGTCACACTTATCCTGTTTGGTTCGGTTGAAAAGACGTCTTGTCTTGTTATAGGGAAGCTCATATTTAGCCTGGTGAGACAGAAAATAAGTGAACTAGACGGTTTGAAAATATCATCTGTGTTTTGACTACGACTAAACCTATCTTGTAATTAGTGTTCTGGTCACCACGGTAACGCGTATCCGTCATTGTGTTTGCTTCCTTTGTCGACTTCTGCTTCTGCCCGTTAGTCACTATGCGATACGTTTACGGCCTACGCTCAAAACCTAATAATAATTCTCATGATGAGTCTTTTTTATTTTTATTTTTTGTGAGCTCTTCACGCCAGAAGAAAAAGATAAACGTACACACCTAGAAAGTATTAAAATGCAGGCCGATCTAAATTGCATTTCCCCACGTGGGTCATAATGACATCGCTGAAGTGTTCCGGGCCGCGAGTTCAGTCTGTACGGTCGATCTTTTCATCTCCGTATATTCTTTTGATACCTCCGTGAAAGCCTCTTTTAAAGTGCCACATTTTGATGGCATTATACTTGCGTTGATAAATGTCTCGTTATGGGAAGCACACCCGACAAATATTTGTATGACCTTCTTCCTGTCACAGGAAGCGTATCTGTTGATTAAACGAGTAGGTCATTTCTTCCTGGAAGGATGATCAACATCAGCAACAGCAAACGCCCACCGTTTCTTTACGACTCTGCATCGTGGCTGCAGTATCCCAGCACGCATTGGACCAAAGGCACGGGAAACTCCCCGGGCATGTTGCAAGTCCTTTTGCAGGGGCTTTGCCAGGGTAAAAATACTCTCTACCTGACAGACAACAATGCTGTCCATGTTAGCAGGCTTTGCTAGTTAATGATGCTGCTGTTTACAAGCTCTCGCTGTGGAAAAGTTTTGCCGCTCGGAGGCCAATCTGGACCCTGTAAACAGGCTGCTTGTTCACATTATTTACAGGGAGCATTAACTCATAAGAGGGCTCTTCCTGTGTGCAGTGTAGACTGCTATGTCCCCTCCTCCTCTGTTTGCGTGTCTCTCCCTGATTGAGCAGCTTTTCTTTTTTTTGTTTGTCCTCTTGAGCGTCTGCTCCCCTGAAATGCCCACGATAATAACGTGGCGACTGGAAATCCAGTTCCTCTCATAAAAGTCTTAATTGCTCGTCTGGTACTTCCGTGCGACCCCCTCTCCCCACCCACCCACCCAAAGTCAGACAATCACCACATTAAATTGTGACACCACAGGGCCAAATGGAAACACCTTAAAGATAGGTTAGTCGTAGCTGCTGGCGCGGACGCCGGAATCTTTGGATTTTTACGGAACAGTTTCCACTTTTATGCGTCGTATTCGCCGGGGTGGTCCACGTCCACCGAGTATTTAAACTCAGAGAGTCGTGCTGTCACAAAGCTTACCTGACCCCAAATCCCAATAATTACCTTAATGGATATCGAGGTCCAAATACGGTGCCACCACACTGACTTGGCTGTAAAGTATCTGCAATGACATAACAGCATATTTAGGCTGGCCATCGTGAAGGAAAGTCATTTACTAAAAAAAGACAGCTCAGTCATGGTTGACATGTCATCGTGAAGAGAGAGGTTTATTCCAGAGTCCTCTGGGGTTAAACATGTCACTGCTGCCACAGTGCAGTAGCTTAAAAACAAGCCAGATTTACAGAGCTGCCTTTATGCTGTGCCAAAAGCCACTGGAAACCATGCAGAGGGACTTCTGCCACGGCATCATATATTGAAGAAAGAAAGGTCGATCTTAAAGTTTAAGTGGATATTTCTGACGTGTCTGAGGTGGCCAGAGGTGAGAGAACTCGTTTAACTCGTTTAACAAGCCTCGTTTCCCGGGCTGAAAACGAACAAAGGACCTCGGACCTAAACTTCAAACAGCTTGCTTGTCTTTCTGTCTCTCTTTAACAAACAAAGAGACACAGGAAACAATAAATTTAAAGTTGTTTAATGCAACGTTTCCAGGCCGATAAAGGCAGCAAGTTCTTGTTTAAATGTAAGAGAGATTCATTACCCACAATTCCTACTTCAATTTGAATGACTATAACTATTTTCCGGTTTTGGATCGTATCAAATCAGCATCTTATTTGTGTGTGATAAACAGTTTGAATAGCAGCTTTGATATACAAATACAAGCAGCAATATCGACCAGCTGATGGTGGTTTATGCCTTAAATGCATAGAATGATATGTTTTCTTTAACCTTTAAGAAAAGTCTTCTATTAGAGCTTTGATCGAGGCGAAACACCGCAGGCAAAAACAGCTTTTCCATGCACTGGTCCATTTTTATGTTTTGGGCTATTTTCCTCCAATAACTAGAAAAGAAAGAGAAGGTCTAAAATACACACTTAATTGTTTATTTGATTATGTCTCTTTATTATCTCGGTGTATTTGCAGCTGCAAATAGAAAATGTTTTTTAAGTTAATCTATGAATAACGTGAACAAACCCATTTGGAAAAACCTTCAAAACATAGATCGGAACATGGGAAGAGCTGACACATTAATGGCAGTAATTATAATATACAGGCCTTTTTTTTGTTTTGTTTGTGGCTTACTCGTCACGGTAATATCAGTGGTAACAACAGTGTCGGAAAGTCACCGTTTCATGTACAGGGAGCCTGCTGCTGCATTCCCCTGTGAAAACACGAGTGCGGAGGAGTTAGAAATGTTAACAAATAACGCCACGGCCCGCACCCGACAGAGGAGCCGAAACGACGGACCACACAGTTTGCGCCCCGAATAACGGGGCCTCGAGATCTATTAACACAATAAACCACCGGGTGTAATTTCCCCACAGATGAGCCAGCTTCTCACTGCCAGGGAATGTCCCGTGGATGTCAGAAATAAACCTCAGAAAGGCTGTGCTGCAGGTGAGGGTTTCTCAGCATCAGTGTAATGGAACAGAGAGAGGGAGGGAGAGGACGGGGAGGTTTTAGCTTTTAATTGGTGAGAACACAAAAGACATTTCAGCTTAGACTTGTCAAATCCAAGCCGAGGTTTTTTAGAGTCTCCCATTTGATTTATGGCCAAACTCCTACTTTACCTTGGAATGGCAGATCAAAGAGATAATTATGCCCACAATTTTGTCAATTTTTGCAATACATCACAAACTATCAGCCCTCCTCCAGTATGACGATACCCCGAAGACATTTTCTCATAGTTCCTAGAAAGAAAATAAATGAAGAGTAAATGGGAAAAACATGAGGTGAAAGCAGGGCTTCCAACTATATGGATGTACTTGGAAAGTGCAATAAACTAGGGAGGAAGGATGGAAAATATGAGCGATGACCATAAACTTGTTGTGAAACGCAGATGGAATTTAAGCAGGATGAAAAACATGACATACTCGTTGTGTCCCGAATAATATGCAAAATATTCAGCTGCTCTGGAAAAACAATTGTAAAGATGTTTATCCAAAAAAAAAAATAAAAAAAAATAAAGACATTATCGTTAATAATTAGTTCACTTACCTCGACTCTCCATTTTTCTTTTTTTTCAGCATAACGTTTTTTTTCCTGGCAGGAATGGTGCTCCGCACAGCTGCTTAAATGACCAGTGCAATCAATCCCATTGGAAAACTTTATAGGCAATGATTTATTTCAAATGTTATGTCACACTATATCCTGACTTACCATCTAAAAGCTTGTGTAAGTCCTCATAGCACACGTTCCAACAACCTGGAGGTGATCCTGAGTGAAGCCCTGTCCGTTGACATTTCAGCTGGTGCTCGTTTAATTGTGCGTTAAGGAATAAAGTGAAACCTTAAAGGCCCCGACACCTCAGGATTTTCCACATCACCTTGGTATTTAAAGTTGGGTGTTTGAAAGCCATGCAGCAAGAGTGAGATCATCCTGGAGTTACTGCGCTTTAGAGCAGCGGGGCGAACTTATTACACATACGGTACCGCAAGATTAATGCTGCGTCCCCGGTGTGTGGGCGTCCCGGGAGATATGCAAAATCAAAAGGTCGATATTTGCTCACCCACTTGATGTCAGATTCACATGCAACTCACACATACAGTTCAAACACGCTGTATAATTATGTTAATATATTTCAACCGAAAAAAAGAACCAAGACGATTCCTGCGGATTTATGTGGAGGGCTAAAAAAAAAAAAGTGCGTACATCAGCTCAGACCGTCCCTTTAAGGAGGCCGTGCCGAGCTGCGTGTTTATCAGGTGACCGCGGACCGCGTCCAATCACCTCGCTTTGTTCCTCGTAGCTTCCCGCTGTTAACGACGGCCATCTCCGCTGACAAACAGCCCGAGCTTCGCAAAGAAGGCCACGTCACGCAGCCAGGACGCCGTCCGGCCATTTCCAGCCAAACAAGTCGAGGTCAAAGGTCAAACGTGACCGTCAAGGCTTAACATCCAGATCAGTCACCGGGCGGTTTGCGAGCTGGGGTTAAGTCAATGTTTGTTTTTGTTTGTCTGAAGTTCAGCTCGCGTATTAAAGTGTTGATTTAGTCCAGACTTGCTTTGCGCGAGCTGTTTTAGTGAAGTTTCAGTGCTGTCGGTGTCGGTTACGGCAACATCACCGGAAGAGAAACAAAGGCAACGAAGGGGAAAACTAACTCTCACTGTGCTTTTACCCAGAACTGTGAGAGTAAAAGAAGATTAGAATATGAATTGTTGCGCATGAAGGAGCAGGGGGGGAAGCCTTTCGAAAGCTACGTGAGGATCAGAGAGAGAACAATAGTGTAACAAAATCTTCCTGTTTTTTTTTTCCATCATTAATTGCTTCCTCTGTGCATTGAAAGCCACTCAGCCATCAGGGTCCAACGGGACAAACATTTCTGTTTTTCTGTTCTACGCACCTGCTGGTTTTGGCTTTGTCCTGTGGGAAACTGCCCATTAGACCAGATTAGATTACACATACTCGTTCACACACACACACACACACGCGAGTTTCAGTCATCAGTCAGTGTAGTATCACTTTCAGCTCTCGGAGTGGTTCTGGACCCTCCTGAGTCCTCAGAGGGGAAAAGTGTGAAAACGTAAGGGATGAAACCTCAGCTGTAATCCCGATGACTAACACGGAGGAGCTGTGAGAGAATAAATCAGGCATTTACAGAAACCTGACCGATACACCGAGCATGCAGATTGACATCAGAGGGTTGGATTAAGCTGCTGGACTGATTTAAGACCCGGGTCAGAGTGTTTGACTTTGTTGAAAGTGCCACGAGTCCAAGTGGACCATCAAATAGAAATGTAGCACGGCCCCTGCCAAAGATAAATAGTTTTAGAGATTCGTTATATAAATAATAGAGCATGTTTAGTTTTTTAGGTTTTTTTATGCATCTGATCGTGGAAACGTGCAAATTGAAGTAAGTTAGTTCAGGGCCGCACAAATTGATGAATAAAAATGTGAGAAAATCCTTATAGTATTGGAAAATGGACTGTTTGCTGCAAAATGTCACCATGGTCCTGCAGTAAAATATTTGCAAATGATTTGAGATGAAAATTGGCCTCATTTCCTGTCTGAAAACACATTTAGAACCAAGAAAAGATCTAAAGAAAAGGTGTTTTCTGCTATTAAAGGCAGAAAAAGGCCAAAGGAAACCAGACCTCACTGGCATTTAAGTAACAAACGGCACAGAAAGTTTAGTAGAAACACACACGCATGCACAGATTCGCCCTCGCGTTGATGCAAACAGTCACGGGAGTCACGCACACCCCACCCACCGACACCCATTGTGCAAATTGCCTCGTTTTCACCCGCCGCTTCCTCCGACTTCCTCCGGCTTCCTCCGACCGCTCTCTCTGTTTAATAGGGAACAATCAATCGGGGTCATTTCCTGTGCAGAGTGGACGTCCTGTCTCGCAGGATGTGGCTTAAGATGGTCCCGGGCACAAGAGACGGTGGGCAGGAGGAATAAACCCCGCCCCCCAAAAAACCCTTAATGTCAGGAAATCTCTACATGCCTGCTAAACACTGTACAGTGTGTATGACTGTAATGTATACCCAGAGCGCAATAAGGAAATGTCCAGAGATTAGGTCTGTAGTGTTTCTTTGCTGCTGTAATAACTGAATTTCCCCACTGTGGGATTAATAAAGTCCAAGTCTAAGTCTATAACTGCACGTTTAACGGGATGGGAAGTCTAGTTGCTGCTTATTATATCAACTTCTCCCTCTCTTTCTTTTTGTGCAGTTCCTACATTGCCTGCATCCCGTTAACTGCCAGTAATACCAGGGTGAGAGAATGGAAACTGCATATTAGCGCGAGTGTGGGTGCAGGCGGGGGCTCCAGCACGTGCGCGTTCGCGAGACACGGAGCAGTACGGGGCCGTGCGAAGCCGGGGTCGACCACATATTCACACGCAATACACCGGCAGCTAGCCGTCAAAGTAGGACAGCTTCTGGCTTTCGCGGCGTCTTATAAACATTCCTCGGACGCCCATCTGCCGCTGACGAGCGGGACGATTCGTCCGGAGCAACACGCCGTAAACATGTTGTAAAAAGCAGTACAAAATACCCCGGTGCGTGTCGAACTCGAAGCCGGTACGCGGCTTTGTGTACAGATGTCAGGGAGGAGACGCTGCCGCTTTGACTTCTTTTTGTGAAGTCATTTCAGTTTCACCAAAAGGAGCAGATCTCCTTAAACAAACGGTTCAGGGCAGACCGTGGAAACTTCTAAAATGATGAGTGGATTTACGCCCGTTTGGAATTATTTCACAGCATTTCACGGAGGGCAAAGGACACGCTGGTCCTGGGAGGAAAAAAAGGAAAAGCAAGTAACAGTGGAGTGATTCACATAAAGCCAAATAGGTGGTTTTTAATGTGGAGATTTGTGTAGTTTAGAACGGGGCAGGGCTCAGTTTGAAGATCCCATCTGTGTCCCAGGTTAATCCAGGGCCGGACTGGGGGAGGGCTGGCAGCCCCGCAGGCATTTCCACACGCCGACGTTAAATGGAAACGAAGTGGAATTATCCTGATGAACCTCAACCATCAAATATTAGCGGCGCGTTGGAAAAACGATCCCTGCAGTAAAAGCTTTTTTAGTGGAACGCACAGATATTCACACGTCTTTTTATGGGCCTTACTGCAAAATGGAAATACCTAATAATTGTCATTGAATGCCATCGAGGGTTTGGTTGATTCTTGTCAGATAAGTTTAAATGCAGTGCCTGGGCTTCAGTTGTTCATACTCACAAACAAATAACCATAAAGTAATTGCCACATCGACAAGCCTGCGGCTGGAGCCCCATGAGAGCGGCCCGCTCCGCTCGGTTGGTATTCCAGCCTTCGAAAAGTTACCAAATGATTCTTGAAGCGTAGTTTGTCCAACTTAATTTAGAATTTTTTTTCCATGCTGCACCACTTAAAAATTTGAACGCAGTCAACAGCAATTCACGTCACTTCAAAGGCCAACTCGCAGTTAACTGCACCCGCAGTATTCTGCCAGAAAACTCGGTAACATATTTGAGTCGCTTACTCAAACAAGTTGATGTGCATTTTTCTTTTCTTTTTTCTTTTTTTTTTCTTCAGCTGCGTGGGTGCAGCTAATGAAGACACTGACAGCGTGTCCTACGCAGGCGAGTGAGTCAGCGGCGTGCTGATTAAGGGATCCGCTAACAGAGGAGCCATCAATCAAACGCGAGATCACTCCTACTCACACCCCGCACACTGCGGCCGCGATGTCGTGTTTATCCAGCTGCTGGTTCGGAGCCTCGGACGGAGACCCCCGCTCCCGTCTTGGCTATCTGACGGAGGTGCGCAAAGAAGTGAGGGAGGAGGCTGGAAATTCAATCCACGCTCTGTCGCGTTACCCGTTCAAGTGCAGTTTGTACTCGTATGTTCAAATAATTACAGCTAAAAAAAACACAAAAAACGATGTCACAACCTCGTCTCCGCTCCAGACATATAAAATAAACAATACGAGCGTAGGATGTATATAGAGCAGTAATCTTTTGAGATTTTTCTATGCGTCGCTGCCAGCAAGGAAAAAAACATCCGGCTCAGTGTGCTCCGGGAAAGCTGGAAGGAGGTAGTCTCAACTCACCCACGTCGATGGGGATTTGTAGTTCAACACCCGGCAGAACAGACGTACGGCTTAGCGGTTCGGAGCCGAAATGCGTCGGAAGCAACGCAGACCGAAATAAATAACGGGAAAAAGCAGAGATCGAGATGATGGAGAGAAATAAACCGAGCGGGAGATTCTCTTTTATGTACTTGGCTTTTATTTGACAAGGTTAAAGCCGTCGAGAGTAAAAAAAATCAAAAAGAAATCGTACTAAATAAGACGTATCCAAAAAAAAGGATATCGTCTCTAGACAAATACTAAGGAGACGCTGCAAGTTGGGCCAAAAAGCTGGGAGAGATTCTCGGTTTGCGTGTCCGCCGGGAGATCGGACAGCGTTAAGTAAGAGAGCAGCTGCGGCACGGCGGGAAATAAAGCCAGCTACTCCCCTGGAATCCCCCGAACTCCTCCAGCAGGCAGCTCTCGGCTCAGGAGAGGCCATCACACCGGGCAGGGAGTGTTAAAAAGTTCAATTGAAGTCGCTTAAAAACAGATTTTTTTTTTTTTACCGCAGCTGTCAATCAAACGGTGAGAGCGAGGCCAGAGGAAGCTGTAACAGCAATCACACCCAAAGAGTGGCAAGAAAATACAGAATGAAGCAGATCCGATTGGCAATTTGAGCAACCCTTCACATTTTATTCACATACAAATGAACTGCGTTATCCGATGTGCTTTGTAGGAAAAGCTGTTGTACACGTTCGTGTGCACATTAAACAAGCAAGACATAAAATGCTCATTAGTGAGCGTTACAGATGGGTTAGGGTTAAGGAGAAGAAGTGATGGTGCAACTGCACAAAGAAGCAGGTGGTGCTGGCTTTACACACAAACTCCCAGTTAAAGTTATTTTGAGCTGGTATAAGTGTCTCTTTGTCTCTGGTACAGCCCATTACCTCCAGAATGTGTTTTGCAAGGCAAATTAGCGCCTGTGCACATATTTTACAGGAAGCCTTTGCGCTTGAACTGTCAACCTTTTGTCAGTGCGTTCACTAAAAGAGACGCACGAAGGCAGAGGAAGACCCTCAGAGGTCAACTTAAACATGCTCGAGCCCAAAAGCACTGTCAGCAAGTTCTCAGTTTGAACCTTGGTTGCGTCTTTAGACTCCCCCGACTGCGAGAAGCCATTTCCCCGCAGACGGACTGATGAGAGGTACTCTCAAATCCCACACCGCCCTGAGCACACACGCAGACAGGAAAACACCCATTTTTGTACTTTGACACACACTTTTCCCAGCCTTCAGTGGGAATAAAGCAGTAGTTTGACAGCACTCATGTTACACATTGAGACAGACAGCCGGTTCCGCAGGATTAGTCTGGTGGTTCCCACACACACACACACACACACACACACAGTATACTGACATCATGCGGTGGCAGCTCTTGGCCGCAGTATATAAACTGTATGTGTTATGGAGACCCGTTTGGATGTGCAGTACGCTTTTTTTTGTGCGTATTCATGTTGGTTTTCTCATCAAGGGAGACCACCTGTTTGTGGAAAGGGTGCTTGTGAAATACCTGCTTGTGAGTTCAAACTGGCTTTGTGGGAAAATACTGAAAAGTAGCCTATACGGCAGATTTATATTTTTGGATACTGGTTGGTTGAGATATACAAATGAGAGGAAAAAAGAAAGGAGTTGGAGAATTCTTGGAAATGAAGGTTAATTTCATGTGCCATTGTCCTGTAATATCACCTGTGGCCACAGTGGCCACTGTTCTGCAAGTTACATAGGGCAGATTATTTCACTTAGATCTGTTGTTTTATTTTACAGTATTTTGAGGGACTCATCTCTGAATGGGATTTAGTTTGTCGTGCTTACATCAATGAAAAATGACAAAATAACAACAACAAAACAATACACAAATCTGGATAATTAGAACACGGCATGAAAGAAATTGTCCGCTAATGATAACAACAGAGCAATTTGCATGACCGACATCGTCAAAGTGAGACGAAATTGAAAGCTCTGGCAAAATCTAGACTCCGAGTCCAAATTCTTTTTTTTTTTTTCTGCATTGTTCAAAGTCAAAAAACTAACTTTCCCTTTTAACACTCACAGATGGTTTCTGAGGAAACTATTACTCTGGTAGAAAGTAGTTCCAGTGAAAATGTTACAGATTTCTCAGAGGTGTGTGGCCTGAGAATGTTTGCTCACAGGCTCAAGTCATAAGCACCATTTATTTTATTTTCATTTTCTGTTCCGCAGCTCTACAATAACACATAAAAACACCCTCAGGACTTACATTACCGCGTGTGCTCTCCCGCTGACTCGAGCCTCTGTAAACAAACGGTGCGATAAGACAATAAGCCACTGTATGAACATGTGCAATCAAATGAGCTTGAATTTCACTGAGGGGACGTCTGTCTCCCTCCAGACTCCCTTTCCCATCTCTCCATCTCTTTCTTTTTGTCACGTCTGGAGAATAGATTAGAGGCAGCAGAAAGAGGTCACCTATCCGTGGTTGTTTTTTCTATTACTGTCTTCCTCTTGTGTTTTTTCTCCTCCTATTTTCCATCACTCAACGCAAACTTCTACCTCGCGTAGCGACTACCGCTGGGGGAGATATACAGTTTCTGGCTGCAACTTTTCACGCTGCGCGAGCTGACCTCGCTGACTGTCTGTCTGGCTCAGCACTTTGTTTTGGTCGAGATCGGCCGGACGGATCGGATTCAACATAGAACCAGGAGACGTAGATACGATCAGCGGTTACGTGGCTGGACACTTTGCTTTTAATATTTAGATTAAAAAGTGCGTTTTTCTTACACAGAGGAGAGACCGATTACATCGTGTTGCCGAAGTGTCACCGGGATCATAAACTCGGCCATCCTGAGATGACGGGATGGCCGAGTTTATCTCTGACGTCATTTTAATTTAAACAGGATGTGACAAGGTTTCCCCTTCGTTTTGTGGCTTGTTTTTCCATTGAAGTTGGCGTTTGAATTAGATGCACTTCTAGGAATGTTAAATCTATGTCCACCAACAAACGTGCAAGCCTTAATCAAAGGTGCTGACAGAGGAGGTTGTAGATGTGCGCGTGCGCACGAGCGAGAGAGAAAGACCGCGCGGGGGAGTAATTCGTAGGAATTAATGGGGCTTTGCTGACAGACAGGGAGGAATCTGTCTCGGGGCCTGAACGGGGAGGAGGAGAGAGACTTTGAAACACCCACACATACGTCGTAAAAACATGAACAAGAAGGACACGGACAGAAACCTACGATAAGTATTCATTAGAGTCGTGATCGCGAAGCTCTTAAAAGAGGTCTTTGGTCTCTCTCTTCAACCCGTATCGAGATGATCCGGAGCAAGGCGTTTCCGCTCCCTTGTCCTATTTTGAAAGTTGTTTTTTTTTGCCATCACTTCTATTGGCTGTAATGACATTGTGCTCACCAAGTACATTGTGACGATGCAAAGTTTAGTAAAGTTGGTCTGAATCTGTGCTTCCCAAACTTTTTTTTTTTTGCCGGTTAAAAAGAGGTTCTGCAGGGATTTAGTATTTTACTTTTTTTTTTAAAGTTGGAGGACTTGCAAGAGACGGACAGAAGAAACACGGTTCAAATCAAAGCAGCAGATGTCCGAACTTTTAGTCTCTAGTATGTAGTAGTCCGCTTACGCACTCTGCGTCAGGTGTCGTTTCAGGGTTTTCTCTCCAATTCCCTGTGGAGCAAGTCAAGTCAAGTCTTTTTTTCGTTTTTCTTTTTCAGAAAACCTGCTCCTCTATCTTATATCTTGCATATGTGTAATTTCTGAGACTTTGCATCAGGTGGAAACTATCTAGTATTTCACAAGAAAAAAAGCTCCAAGAGCTGGTCACGGCGAGTGAAATGACTTATCTTTCTTTTTGTATCTCGACCTGTGTACACACACTGATGTAAACTACTTATCTGAGGGGAAGTTTGATTATAACGGCTCGTTAAATGTGAAAAAAAAACCTGTGTTTGTTGACATGGAATCAATTAGACGTAAAAAAAAAAACAACAACAACTAGAAAAATGTGACCCAGACCGAAGGAGACTCGAGGCAGGACGTTGCTGGTCATTATAAATGAAACACAGTGTCCAGTCCACACCCACACCTTCTCCACTCTGAACACATTCCTTCTCCTGAAGTTTTACCAGTGCCAGCCATAACTAACCTCTCACCCGCAACAATCTGTGAGGACACTCCCTGGCTGATTAGATTTCCTGCTGCACGGGAAAATTGACAGAAAAACGGTGATGGAAAAGAGGGGGTCAAAAGGAGAAAGGTAGAGGGGGGGGAAAAGTAAAGGGTGGAGGAGAAGTTTTTTTTGTTTGTTTGGGTTTTTTTTTTTGGAAGCGGGGAAGCGCTGGCAAGTCAGCTGCCTTGCCCTTCTCTGGTCGTCTTGCACACGCTTTCTGTTGAAGAATATGGGTCACAAAAACACATTCCACCCTTTGAACATTTGTACGATCTGCGTGAAAGCAGATGAGAGGGGAAGGAGCGCGAGGAAGGAAGAGGAGAGGAAGGCGAGCAGACCGGCCGAGATTATGAAGGAAGTGAAGGAGAGACAGTACATCATTAACAAGGGGATTTGTAACATCACTTTGAGCAATAGTTTTCACTTTAGCAGATACTCTAATCCTTAGATAAATCATACCAGACACCCATGGAGCGTCTGGTTCCTGAGCACAAGCGATACGGACTCCCGCTGCGTTCAAGCTGCTCGCTCCGGTTCACAGTGTATCACTTCAGAGTCTCCAGAGATGATGGATTTGACTCCACGATGGATGACAGATTCCACAACAGTTTTGTTTTTTTTTGTGTTTTTTTTTTTATTTTTCCTGGAATTTAAATGGTTGGGATTCAACAGCATGTGGTGACTTCTCAGTTTTTCCACCTGTAGTGTGTGTGTGTGTGTGTGTGTGTGTGTGTGTGTGTGTGTGTGTGTGTGTGTGTGTGTGTGTGTGTGTGTGTGTGTGTCTCTGTCTGGATGTACTGTAGGTCTTTTAACCTCTCTGACCAAGCACGTGTTGCGGCACTTAACTGTACACCAGACATTTTAAACACTTGTTGCTTTTTCAGCCTTCGGGCAAAAATATACATACACGTACTGTACGTATTTATACTCGTATATATACACTTTCACCCGTCGGTGTGTTTGTTTTAAATTCCTTCATGTGCAAATCTCTCAAGCCCGTGTCCTCACATTCACTTGTATTTAAGGCGTCGGCCTAAAAATCTCTATTGAACTTCGGCAGAATCCTTCATTCCCACTTATTGGTATCTATGTCCTTGTTCTTCCCGCTTAAATAAGATCCGAGCATCATGACGTTTTTTTTTTTACTGTGAATTAACAGAGACAAGTTTTTAAGGGTTTAATTGAAATTGCATTTTCAGAATCTGTGTAACGAAAAGACATTTGCTCGAGTACATTTATAATAGATATGATGGATTTTGGAGGGAGCTTTTTAGTCATCGTCAAGGATTGTTGAGTTGTTCCTCGCCTCCCGTAAACAAACACACCAGCTGCTCTTCCCGAGTCGGTCGGAGTCTCACCAATGAGCACCGGGAACGTAACACGGCATCCCTTCCGGCCGCGGAGCTGCAGCGCTGCTGTTGTTGGGCTCTGTTACGGCTCCATCCACAAATGCACTCTGACATGTTTTCAGAGTGCAAGAGACACTCGGCTGGAACGCATGTCAGAGCCGATACAGACGTGCGCACGTGACCTTCACTTAAACTCGGCCGGTAGTGGTGTTGATGTGAGCCGTCTCGCTGACATGAACCATGTCGGCGCTCTGAGGTTTGCTTTGTACTGTATGTGTAATGAGATAGTGATTACAGTTCTGGGTCATTGCGCGAGTGCTTTTGCGCTCCTGTATGATACCGCCTCAGTCAGAGATTTTGTGTGTGTGTGTGTGTGTGTGTGTGTGTGTGTATATATGTGTGTGTGTGTCTGTGTGTGTGTGTGTGTCTGTGTGTGTGCAATGTTTTGATTCAAACAGCTGCTGACACTTCAGTTACTTAGCAAGGTCAAAGGATAACAGTGAGTAAAGCTGAAAGTAATAGAAAGCTGACACCAGATGTTCAATAAACCCATTTAAATGGGGACAGGATATGCCGGTGTGTTTCAGCCTCATGACGTTTCGATTAGAAGAAAGATGTGTTGTGATTCATAACCTGTGTTTCCTGCCTTTTGGGATTGTTTTCATCTCAGTTTTAGGGTGGCGTGTTCCTTTAAATGCACAATCATGTTGCCTGGATTTTTGTTTTTTTCTTTTCCAAATAGGAGGTTTTGGCTGTTCTGGTAGTTGTGGTTCTATGTTGGCAGGCCGGCCAGCGCCCCGGGGTGCTGACCCACTTCTCCAAAAGAGCTTCCGGTCCTCTCACAATGATTTATCTGTAACCAGAGTGTGCACGTAGCTCGCGGGTCGGTGAGTGTGTCAGTCTGTCAGTCTGTCAGTGTGTCAGTGTGTCGGCGCGCACCGGGCCGAGTGACACAGTTTGCCGGCGGGTCTGGCGAACTCCTGTCATCAGTCTTTGTTGGAGACGCACGCACGCGTGTTTAGAAAGTGATCTTCCAGTTCAGACACATGTTACAAGTGTCATCTCTGACCTCCCCTCCGCCCCCACCCGCCCGCACACTCGACCGTACTGCATTTCAGCCAGGCCGGTTTCTCGCTGGAAGTCGACCTTTGACCCCCGAGGTCATTGACCGTGAGACCCAGACACACAACAACAGGAAGCCGCTCTTCTTCTTCTTTTTTTTCTCTCTCTCTGCCCTCAGCTAAATCAGGCCAACAGACGCTGATCCCGCACGCTCCTCAGCGACTACGGCACGGCATAATGACAGAGTCACACGACCGCGTTCCCCACCGGCCGGCTGCAGGAAGACGCAAATATATTCAGCCCGCAGTCTGAGCATCTTATTACCAACTCTTAACATATCCCACATGGGTTTCAGTGTCAGTATCGTGTTGTTACCCTTTTGAAAATGCTAAGAACGCTCGAGTAAATACAACCAGACCTTCAGAGGGCTCCACTGCAGATGACAAACGTCAAACGCGGAACAGATTTTGGACTCTTTCGAGTGGCTGAAGCCGAGTTCAGAACAGGAATTCACACTTGACGTCAAGTAAACGGCGTCGAGGCTTGACGCGCTGATGAAGAGGAGGCCGGCGAGATGTTTGGTTAATTCCTCCATTTTGTCCGGGGGGTATTACCCTGCGGAGGGGGGGGGGGGTGTGGACACGATCCAGAGAAGCTGTGGAGCATCAGAAGCCATTAAAGGGAGGTGAGGAAAAACAGAGAGCAGCCTCTGGACAGGATCACTGGGAGTCCGGGGAGGGGGAAGGGGAATAGTCGGGGTAGAAATCAGCGTAGCCTCAATGATAACGCTGCAGCAGACGGGACACGTCAGACACGCAAGAGCCGTGCTACCGGCGGAGTAAGAATTCAATCATATTTCGAAGTGGTGTTGACACGGAGGAACGGAGCCCAGCCGTCCGGCGGAGCACGACCGACAACGGCTCCAAGTCATCGACACGATGCGAATTACGCGACGTGCCTGTCAGGCGTCCAAGCCTCGCAACGCCAGCGTTGAAAAGTCACGCATATAAACAAACACCGCGGCACGAAGCGACACCTCCGAGGGACGCCGAGTGTTAAACCGCAAAAGCTCAGAGTTCATTGTCGAAGCGAGGCGGAACCGGCGCTCGCGCTGAAGTCACGGTTGCTTCCAGGATGAGGACATGCAAACAGCTGCAGCCGCTGACCTCGTCCTCTGGCGTCTCGCCGCTGCAGCAGCGCTTACACAATCCCGTTGCGAGAACGCCGGTTTGGCAGCCGCCGCTGACATCGCCACACGCTAACGCACCGAACGAGGAAAAGAATGTGTGTGAGTGGGATCGAAAGAGTGTACTCTGAACTGAAAAACTGCACGAAGAAGGGGCGATTATGGGGAAAACCGGCGTAAATCACCTTCAGCTGACCACAAACTCTTGAAGTCATTCAACCATCTTCCATCATTCTCTTCTCTTCAAACGGCGACCAAAGCAACCGACCTGACTCATGGTGGAACTGCTGAGGATGGAAAGCTCGCTCCGTTACCGGCATCCCACTTTCAACTCCGTCTGCCCTCGCTAAAAAAACTCCACCGTCAGCATTTTGATAGACACAAACACATTCGCACAAACACACGCTCTGCACGCAGAGTGCAGATCGTCCCCAGATGTCTAATTGGAGAGAGACATAAATAGGGTAACAATGTCGAAGGGGAGACTCACAGTAAATCTGAATCAGATGAAGGGCTCGTGGCTATCTGTCTGTGTGGATTACAGATTGCACACACACACACACACGCACATATTTACATTCAGGTAGTCTATTTGTGGAGAAAGTCCTGTAGAGAGGACCACGTGTTCCACCAAACATGCATTACAACTGAATTCAGTTGTAAAACATATTCTCGTGCAAGTACGACCACATCGCTCGTAGTCGCACAACCGAAGAGAGAACAGGTCTTTAGGGCCTTTAAAACTGTAAGTAGATACATATTTGAAAAAGTCTTTACATGTGCAATTAAGATGGAATGACGATTACTGCCTGTAATTTGAACTCTAAAAGTTGGCATCGGTCTGTTTATGAGGCCTGAGCTCAGAGGAAGCTGTAACAGTAATCACACCCAATAATTTGGCACAAAATCCACAATAATACAACTACAAAGAAAGACAGCCTAGGCATAACAGGATAATATGCAATAACAAGTCCTCAAAAACATATCTTGTAGTTTACGGGCCAGACAGAAAGTCACTCGACTGTTTCCTCAAACGTAAATTGCTCACGTGCGGACAGATGTTTGAAACCCGGTCTGTTTGATGAACAACACGCGGGGGGTCAGCGCGAGGGGTTATCTCCGTGACCAACCGGTTGACGTCGCGGGGAGGTTCTCGCAGATCGTATCTGGAGGGTAAAGTCTCCCAGAGCTCTCCAATAAAGAAGAGCGGCACGGCCGGGCTTTCTCTGCCCGTGTCAGACTCCCTCCCATTAAATGCGATTACGAGTGGTCCCGGAAACCTCTTCACCCCACTCAAATTTGTATGAAAACAGCCTGCCAGACAAAACCACACATGATGTAGGACTGAGCTGCTGCACGGCTGGGCCTTTTCAACGGGCAGGAAACATTTGTCTTGTTACCCAGCTACTCGTCTGTTTAGCAAGACTGAAAAATGAAGGAGCGTCAATGGAATTTAGTGTCAAACTTTGACGGTGCGATTGAATTTCTAATCTGATCTTAACGGAGCTTTCATTTGTTTTTTTTGGCTTCAAACACGTTACGTCAGAAATTAAATACGAGCTCGCCTATACTTGTACGTACTACTTCTTTTGTCCGTAGAAGGGTCCAATGCGTGTAAAGGCTGTATAATGTAAACGAAGGGTCTTCTTGGGCCAGTGGTTGTCACGTGACCTGACATTTCAGCTGTGGCACGCACCTCCGATAGAATTTTTACGTAAGGTCCCCTTGAAGATCAGGCTCAAAAAGCAAAGAGGAAAAAGAAAATAGTCCGAAAAAAACGTTGAAAGAGTAAAAGGGGAAGTACCAAACTTCCTCTTGGCAAAGGGACACAGAGGTCAGGCAGAGAGGTGCTACCTGACACCATCAGCCAGCTGTTTGTGGTTATCGGGTATCACTTCATTTGGTTGTTATTAAAAAAAACAAAAACTATTTGTATTTTAATGTTGCCCTTTTAAAGCCCAATTAAAAAAAAAAGATTACAAAAAAAAAATGGAATAGCAAATTTCACTCTCGTATCCCCATGAGCCAATAGACATATTTATCGTATCACACTATCATTTTAATCTGGGGTCGGTGTGGTTTATGAGGCTGCATCAACAGCCCTGACTCACTCCAGCTGTTAGCCAGTCGTGACCGATGTGTTTTCACGCAACACTCAGCAACACACCATCCCGCTTTTAAATGTGGGTCACGCCGGCAAAAAAAAAAAAACAGACAGGAGAAGTGACCACCACGTGGAGTCGGAAACAAACGATGGACGGAGGAAATAAAGAGGAGACACGTGGCGTAACGGGAGCCGGATGTTTTCAGACGGACAGGCGGAGGGAAAGAAAAGGCAGACGCCGTAGATGTGGATTGACTTCTCCCTTTGTCTCCGACGTGGCGAGACAAATAGCAGCGAAGAAAGATGAGAAGACGGACGACCTGCCGGCCGAACGTCGTCTGGAAAACGTTTTGTTCCTCCTTGACAGATGCGGCGCCGGTTCCGACTCGGAGCGGAGAAGAGACGAGAGGAGAAAACTGGAGGAAGGGAGAAGATATGAGTAAAGACAGAGGAGAGACTGTACGTACGTATCGCCATTATACTCCCTGGATGATCAACAGCATTCCTAGAACCGTCGAGGCCTCCAGAGGGAGGGCGGTTTACCCAAAGTATATTGACACCGGTTGCTGAAGAGGAAGAGGCCGATCGAAGATGTTACCTACATGCGTCGTTTTCTGTTCCGCAGCCCAAAGTAACATCTTTTAAGTATCTCGTTTCAGTCAACTTCAAATCCCTCATGTATTTAGTTTACATCGACGAACGAAAAATAGCAGATGACACAACAAGTAATCACGACTACCGGCCCCGAGCACTAACGTTGTTAAAGCCGTGGAGTCGGCAGTACCGCCGACCGGAAATATAGCAGGAGTGTAGAGTTCTGTTTGATTAGACGCAAAAAAAACAAAAAAAACCTCGGTCAGGTTCAGGAAAAGATCCAAATGTGATTTAAGACGGAGCATCTCTGTAACCTGTCGGTTACGGCGATCGAGACCAAAGACGAATACAGTTAGACGTGAAACGGGTACAAAGACAAAATCCTGCACAAGTTGCAACTTTTTCTTTGAAATCTGTCTTTGTCTCCATATTCTATAATCAGTACAGCATGTTGCAAGCTTTCGAATGTCAAACCCGGTCTTTTCCACTTTCCACCTGTTACTAATTACACCGGTCGATCCATCGTCCACCTCCGCTCCGATGACCAAACTCTGGAACCGACCCGGTAACCACGAAACACTTAACGACGAGCGACATCTGCACGACTATCATCACCATCCTCATCATCGCTGGCATCTCAAAGCAGCGGGACATTCTTTGGCTTTTAGGACGGTCCGGCAGTCTGGACCAGCGAACAACCCCGCACGGCATATTTTTTCAGTGACTTCCCAGAAGACAAAATCAAAACCACATGGCGAGAGTTTTTCGAAGAAACTACCCAGAGGAAGGTTTGGAACGATAGTCCAAAAAAAAAAAAAAAAAACACCTACATTGAGTCACGCTCAAACACGCTTTGCTTTCAGATGTCGTGTCGGTGTAGCTTTTATCGGAATGTAATTTAGCGAAACGTCAGCTCGAGAGGGACTCCGGTTGGTTTAGAATTGACGAATGGTCATTTTACGCCTCGTGTCTCATGCGCGAGTCCCGCTAACCCCGTTTCCAAATGCCGAATGGCATCGACGCTGACGCGGTCTCCTAAACCAAATCCCCGGCCCCGAACGGTTTTGATTCACCTCATTCATTCCGGTCAGGCTGTGTACAGTATTTATTTAAATTCAAAAACGGAAAAGAAAGAAACCGACCGGCCGGTTTTTGCAGCGCTGGGTCTGAGGGAGCAGCTTTTCACGAGGCGTGACGAGCGCTGTTTCTGCTAACAAATTTAAGAGTTGGGTCCTCTGAAAGATTGAGGATTCTGCCGGTGGACCCAACGCAGATCAAACGCTACGTGGGCGTATTGATGTTGGCGAAGTGTGTGTGTGTGTGTGGAAGAGGAAGCTGCTCCTGTCACCAGAGGAGAAGAACGACGTGTGTGTGTGTGTGTGTGTGTGTGTGTGCGCGCATGTGACCACAGAAGGAGGGTTGGGGGGAGGACCTTCCCTACAGAGCTTTCCGCTTCCTCGCTCCACACCCCTCCAACCGGGCCTCACCGTTTCTGTCGCCCAGCGATGGGCAGTTCCTCCGGGGCAGAAGCTCGCCGGTCGCTCCCCTGCGTTATTCCACCGCGGCTCTTCCTGCGGGAGTGCTTTTGCCCACGGAGGGCACTGCATTGTAAATACCACGAGGTGTGCACGTCAGGGTTGCACAAGAGGTGACGAGTGACAGGACGAGGATAAGGAAATGAGACTTGTGATCCGTTGAGCCCTCTGACTGCACAGCTTCCAACACACAAATGTTTCACATGACTTCATAGTGTGGGTTTTTGTTGGCGTGCGATTGCCGACTCACTCGATCTTCCCGATCCGTTTAAGAAAATTAGGACATTTGAGTTTTAAGTGACCGCCGCGTGTTTCCAAGGCGGCCGGAGCGGCGACGTAGGTGGCGACAGACTGATGGATGGTTCGAAGTACCGTGTGTATTTTTCAGAAAAACCCAAAGGGGAGCGGAGGCCCTGAGAGAGGCCTTCACCTCTGCTCTCACACCACACATGCCACCTAAAGGGAATTGTGTGTGTGTGTGTGTGTGTGTTTTCAGGCTGTGGGAAGTACAGCCGCCCATGGAAACCAAGGACAGACTTTATTTTCTCTCTTGTTTTATGGACACCACCACGCACATCAGGACACTTAATTTAGTTAAAGTTATGTCAAGCCCGCTCGGAAGAAGAGAAACGATGCCAATTTTGAGGGATTATTTTATTGTTTGTGTTGCATTAACTAAAAGTTTCTGTGCGCAATTGCAGCAAAATCCAAGAAAGTACCACGATATGTCGTTGCCAGCGGCGGTTTGTGCTGTACTGTGCTTATTTATGAACTCTTAACAACACATTCTAGCAATTTGTTTTGATGTGTAAATGCATCTGTGTTTCATTAAGCCAGCGGCAAAAAAAAAAGCAAAACGGTCCCCCCTACCTCCATTCATCTTTCTATCGGCCCTCCTGCCCAACAGTCTGCTAAGCTCTATACACAGAGACAGACAGAGGTCGAAGGTCAAGCACCCTCACGTCATCACACACGGGCAGTTTTCATGCGCAGAAACAACAACGGGCGGCAAAAACAGGCAAATCCCCTGCAGACTCGAAACAAAACTTCCCCTCGAGCATTTTGACTTTTGATAACAGGACCGATGAGTCGTCCGTGTGCGTCTCTGTGTGTCCGCAGTGTTTACTGAAGGGGCTGACTGTTCACACGGCTCGTCGGGTGACGAACGTCTGTCCGCGGCGCAGCTGCAGAGTGTTTTGGACGGCAGGTCGTCGCTCCGGAACCGAAGGTAAAGACGCGCAACGACCGGGAGTAAACCGCCAGGGAATTTAACTCGGTTAAATACAGGAAGGACAGCAGCATCTACAAAACCTGCTGATGCGTACGCCAGCGGTCTCCTGAACGCTCGTGCGCAGCTCTCGAGTGTGGTATTTGTATTTTGTAGCAGCAATGAATTTTAACATGGTGATTAAGAGTTCATTTTAATTTGTAGAACTGTGTTTTATGTCACTTGTCTTCACGCCTCTGGAGGACGATGACTTCATTCTTATTCTGATCTACGTAGGCGGCGAGCCTAAATGTGTTTCGCAGGAATCCCGGTGGTGGAAGAAGTATTCGGATCCTTTAATTGAGCAAAAGTACCAACGCAGCAAAATAAAACTACTCTGTTACAATTAAAAGTTCGGCAAAAACCCCTCTTAAGTAAAAGAATTGAAGTTATTAGCGACAAAATATGGGTACAAAATGGAAGTAAAAGTAGTGGTTTGGTTCATATATTGTCCCACGTGACATTACTTATGACGTTACCGTTCTAGCTACTGGAGGTGAAGCCAGTTTGAACCCTTTATATCCAGTTTTATAAGCATCAGATTAATCTGAGGGCTCGTCAGATGATTACTGACAGAGAAAAGAAGAACAAAAAAAACCTAAGTTCTGATCCACAAATCTGTTTTCAGTTTTTAGACTTTTTTTTCCTCTCGTCTTTTGATTCTCGCTGAGATATTAGATCATTTATTGAAATGAAACCATGTGAGAAGTTTTGAGGGAAACAATCACTGTTTGGTGGAGCTGTTAACAACTCGTAAACATCTGAAACGCGACCCAGATTACGCGCTGATTTTTGCAAGACGTCAGAAGATAAAAATTTTGGAAACCTGTAGTTTCACTTTGACAGTCTGTTTTATTTATTTATTTTTTTAAAAAAAGCTTGTTATATTATCGATGTGTTATCTGTCAAATAAATGTAGTGGAGTAAAAAGTTGTCTGCGATGATTCCCTTTGAAATGTAGTTGGAGTGAAAGTATGAATTAGCATCCAATGGAAAAGTAAAGTAGAAGCACATTCAAATTGTTTTTTAGTACTTCAGTAAATATACTTAGTTACTTTCTACCCCTATTTTTTCAGCATGATGGAGTATTTGTTTTTAACATATCTGCAAACATTTGTTTATCGTGCATTATCCGCGCCCGTCGATGAATGCGTTCCGGTTCTGTTCGGTGCAGCTCAAACTACTTCAGGTTGCGTTTTTTTTGAAAAAGTCAACGCGCATCCTTCTCTGACGTCCGCCGGGTGTTTTAGTAGCGCGAACGGTAACTCCAATCGTGACCTCCGCTCTGTGTCTTCCTGAGCAGTTGATCTAACAATATTGTTACGGCTGCGTTCGAGCGTCGAGACGGCGTGACGACACGCGAGAAGTGAAGACGGAGACGCGTGTTTGGAGTGAAGCCGGAGGTGCTCGTGACTGTCGGTAGGATGCTGCGTGTGCGCGTTCTCTCGTAAATATCCAGTCAGCCCTAAAACCTGAAGAAACCTGCGTCTGCTCCGTTTTCAATTCAACTTGACAGAACTGAAAACACTCGGTTTGGAAAAGGGGGGTTGAGTGGATGGGACCTGGCACCCGAGATAATGGCAACATTTCCCATTCGCAGCGCAATGCCGATCTTAATGTGGAACGAGCATACCTGTGGGAATGTACGCGCACGTTCTCACACACACACACACACACACATTGCTGGTGTGAGTTCAATCCAAAAGCTGCTGAGTCAGCAGCCAAAGAACACACCGGCAGACTGTGTGCGTGTGTATACCTGTTTGCAGGAGCATGAGTAAACATTTAAAGCGTGTGTGTGTGTGTGTGTGTGTGTGTGTGTGTGTGTGTGTGTGTGTGTGAGTGTGAGTGTGTGTGCTTTTGGATCCGAGATCACAGACCGGTGTGCTGGCGGCGCAGTGCAGTGCAGCGGGTCAGGCGAGCGCGTGTGTGGGCCCGGGCCCGGACGGCCGAATAATAATGTCAACGGGTTGATGCGGTGCGGTCTGTCAGGAGAGCGCTGTAGGTTCGCACCGTCAGCTGTGCTTCATCAGGGAAACCCTCACCGCCAAACCTCCCGTCTTCCTCCTCGGCTCCCGCTCCACCTCCTCTGTTTTCCAGCTGGCTCTTTTCCCCCCGTGATCTTCCATCTGTTTCCCTCCACACGATCACCTTTCAGCTTCTCCCCCTCCCTTTGTATCAGTTCTTTTCTGTCTCGCTTGTCAAATCTCTTGCACTCTTTTCAATTTTGTCTTTCGGCAAATGTTAACGAAGCCGACCACGTTCGGCCCTCGTCCCCGATCCCCTTTCTGTTTCGCACGTCTTCGACCTCCACTACTTCAGTCTCATATTTTCTGGGCCCTCTGACCTCATCGCTCGTTCGATCTATCTCTCGTGCCTGGACAAATCAGATTTTTTGTTGTTGTTGTATTTTGTTTTGGGGGGACCACAGCAGAGGAAGGGTAGGCCCCGTCCTCTTTTTTCCCAGAGGACGCTTAAGACCGTTTTTCTCACGGTGGTCTGGGCTGAGCCGTAAGCTGGCAAAGCTCGGCACGGGTTGGCGCGGGAAGTGGCTGCCTGAACCCCGCAAGGGATTCAGGCCAGTTCCATTTCCTGTCAAACATCCTCCCAGAGGAAAGGAGCGCCAGGACATTTGAGACAAAACCCGCAGCGGAAGAGAAAAAAAACTGGACTCATTAAACATTTGTATTCAACTTCACACCTGACAGCGGTCGTGCAATCCCAACTTTGCAGTGTACGGTTCTGAAATGTCGAAGTTCTCGGCGTAGGTTCACCAAAGGTACCAAAAAAAAAAAATTGTTGTCCGATAAAATTGAAAGATGAAGTGAAACTTTCCCCAACAAAATAAAAAAAAACTTTCACCCGTATAAGTGGATAAAGTCACGCGGCTCACGATTTGCATTCTCGGACGCGTCGTCCAACCGTGTCAGAAGTCAAAAACTTTTCTGTCTTTCACGGGTTGAAAGGTGGGATGAAAAGCCTGCCGTCATACAGGGCGGGGTAATTGTCATAGCTGTTTAAATATTGGAATAACAACGGAAAAGCACGTTCTGTCTTTCCTGGAAAATACTCACGGTGTCGGACTCGATTGAACAGAAGGAGTGACTTGGAAGGTAGTCGTTGCATCACGCTCCAACAAAGAGAGCGGGAGAGAAAGGTTTAAACCCTTGACATCTTTCTCACGGAGGGCATGAAGTGGGTGTGAACGGCAGATTGTTGTTTTTGGAAAGTTACAGAAATGCTCAGACTCAACTGTAACAAGGCCAAAGTTAAAAAAAAAATAAAAATAAAAAGATGGTCTTTTAAAGCCGTCTGACGAGCACTTCCGACAACGGTACCGGCTGCGAGAATTTTGACCGCAAAGGGGGGAAAAAACAGTCAAATATTCAGATAAAACCACAGCAGAGTCTAAGTTGAACCCCGACGTTTCCCTGCACCCTGATAAAGTCCTTCTGTGCTTAAACCTAACCCAACGAATCGTTTTTGGAAAACGGATTTATTTTCGCACCCGTGACAAGCGACTCGGTCGGTAGGGCCCTCGTAGGCAGCGTATGCAGATGATTCTAGTACGGGTCGCCTAAACATGGGCAAATATTAACCGCAGAGGTGAATGGATTGAAAAGTACAGTGAATCGTAAGAGTTTATGCGTTAATCACGCTGAAAAAAGATGATGAATTATGGTGGGCAACGAGGACAAGATTAGAAGGCCTTACCCGCCTCCGTTGTATCGGAGAGGATGTATGGAAATCTTCAGGGAAGACGTACGACCAGTCAAATAAAACGATCTGCACGGACGGACGTTTTAAAGAAAATATGTTTATTTATTTGTGGTAATTTGGACGAACCTGACCCTTTAAAAACTTTAAAAAAAAAAAGAGAAGCAAAACTTTCCACTACAGCCACCGAATTGTGGGATACAATGGCTTTGTGAAGAAAAGAAAAAAAAAAAAGCCTGAGATCTGAAACATGTTTTAAAGAAAATGAACAAACAGGTCTGTAATAAAAGGCCAACACGAGGCCAAACATTGGCTTAGCTTACTGTTATTTTCCTCAAGCAGACTGTTCTCCCTTCAGACGTATTCCTGCTATTGTATTTTTCACGGGCTCGTGTTCCACCGGGCCGGATTCTTTTTTCTTTTTAAAAAAAAAAATCAGATAACATTACAACCGCAAACACTAATTGCTGATAACCTGAGGAGTCTCTGGTTGTTTTCTTCTTCTGTGTTTGCTTCTGCCAAAGGTTAAGGAGCATTTTTGTGGGCTTTGCATCCACTATCTCCCTACCACTGTCTGGCTCTCTGTCTCCTGAGCTCATGTTGTTTTGGGGCGTGGGCCAGACGAAGACTCGGGGCAGAGTTTGCCTCCCCGGTTTTCGGTCATGCATTCTCTCACACGGCATTCCAGGCAGATCCCCTTACATCCACCCATTTTGACCTTTTCTTCTCTCTCTCGCCCCGGTCTTTTCTTTTTGTCTCCGAGGGCGGCGTGCCACAGATCGGCGGCTGCAGCAAATGCGACGAATTCACTTGTAAAATGGACGTCGGAAGTCGCCGCAGATGGGGGTTCACGGGGTGACGCACAAAGAGACGCAATTCATCAAAGCCGCGAACGCCTCCGATCACGAGGCGATTGCTGTAATTTGAGGCTCCATTCGGGAAGCAGAGCTTTCAGACGTCGACTGCGGCGCGGGCACGAGGGAGCCGCGGATTCGCGAGGAAAGCCGTTTTCGATTTTATGACACGCTAATGTCGAGGAATGCTGTTCGGCCGGCTATTAAGAGCTCAGATAGGAAAGAGGCCCTTAAGTTCAGGAAAAAGAAGAAAGAAAAAAAACCAAGATTGCCTCATAGAAAACGTGAGGAGCGCGATGTCATTCGAGGTCGACCCGGTTAGAAATAGACTCGGGAGAGGTCAGGTTCCCTTGATGCATTGCTTTATTTTGAAGGCATTCCTGTCTGTTAAGGCAATCGTCACTGCGCTTCATCAAGAAAGACAAAAACATCTGTACGGGGGCACGTTCCCTTGTTTTTTGATCGATTTATAGTCACAGCATCAAAGAGGATCCAAAAGAGGAATCTGAGAACGAGACTGCCAAATATATCCCTACGTATTGAACATTGCATTCCCAAAAGTTCCTGGCCTCGGAGAGCGCCATCATTTTGGCGAGAGAAACGCGTCGGAGGACAGCGGTTGCCTGTTGTGATTTGGGGGCAAGTCATCACAAGGGGAAGGTAATAAAGAAAACTGGAGGGGGACGCGAGGGGTGACGACATCCAGCCAAGCCGCATTGACCTACGGGCCAGAGCACTAACTCGGCGCGGATGTGCCTGTCTGTCAAAGTCAGTGAAAAGAGTGTGTGTGTGTGTGTGTGTGTGTGTGTGTGTGTGTGTGTGTGTGTGTGTGTGTGCGCGCAGAGGAGGCCGTTTCTTTTGTTACCATCGTTCGTTTCAATTAAGAAAAAAGGGGACTGTCCCCGCAGCTTTAAATAGTTAGCACATGTGCCGTTACTTATGTCGTCAAGGCCCCGGGAGAGTGTTACGACGCTGACGCCTTTATGTCTTTGGTCAATAGCAACAGAAAAGGTCGTACCTCTTCATAGAAGTCTCGCACTAGGACTTGCAAGCGAGGACGTTTGACCCTTTGAACATTGAGAAAAACATACTTCCAAACAACACGAGTAGTAGTAGTATTAGTAGTAGTAGTAGTAGTAGTAGTAGTTGTTGTAGTAGTAGTAGTGTGTCGTTTGGCCACCATAAGGACCAGCTATAAAGTTCTCCTGTTATGAGCATATTTTGTACAGTGTGTCTGGATAGCCTCTGACTTGCTGTAGTATTCATTTTCCTCAGCTTGTAGCAATTAATCAAATATAACCTCCATACTGAATGATTATTCCCTGTGGTTTCGAGGGTTGGATCGGTATGTATTAGTGTATTTGCCCAGGTGTTTCCATTGCAATCATAGGATGTGATGAGGAGGAGGAGGAGGAGGAGGTGTTTTCAGCCTTACTACGTACAGACTATAGAGAATATTATGCGTCTTTCTTTGATGTCTGTTTGAAGACCTGTGCAGCGAGACGTCGCAGTAACAAAGAGTTTTATAATGCAGACAGCGTACAGGAGGTTCCCGTTTTATCGGGTTGCTCCTTTTGAAACTCAACACTTTTTATTCATTTCATGAATAACAACTCTGGCCCGGATTTAGGCAAAAGGACAGAAATCACTCGGAGGTTTGTATAAATGAGGTCCCAGCAGAGAATAATGAGGTTATATGCCTAGATTTGGACCAGAGGAGTGGACCCTCCCTTTGGCCCTTTGAAATATTTCCTGTGCTGTGTTGACACACAACGAATACTTTGTGGGTCACGAATCCCATTTGTCTTCAGAGACCGTTTGCACTGCGAAGTCTGTAAAATATGCAAAGGATTGAGAACACGTACAGTCTGAAAAATCAGCGTTGTCCGTGCCAAAAAAACCCCCCAAAAAAACATAAACACATGCCTCATTCCATGACAGCACCGCTCTCTCCTCGGCTCTTCTTACAATCTGCAGACTTTTCCAGAAGAATGTTAAAACACCGGCCTCGCGTTCTGGCAGCGCGACTGCAGTTGTCGATCACGGCCCTATTTTGTGTTTACGGCTCAGGAATCCAAATGTGTCATGACAAGACGAGGCTGCGTGCTGTCAGATATCCCCCCCCCCGCCTCTAACACAAGTTGTACACATTTCGCCGCGAGAGAATCACTTCCGAACTCTCGAGAAGTGCGTCCTCCGTAGATTAAACCCGGGTCCTCGGCTCAGGTCCCACGCCGGGCTCCCAATAGAGCCCGACCTGAGGCGTATCCCCGAAGCTGGCGCGCCCACGGCGGTAGAAGCACAGCGGTAGGAGCCCCGGCGGGCCCCCCGGGGTTCTCGTTTGCGCTCCGAGGCATCGAGTAAAGAGAAGCGCGACGGCGTGTCAGACTGGAGTAAACGCTCGGAGGGAAGACGCCCAGAATGCATTTCCCCTCCCCCTGCCGTCGGAGGAGCAAAAGGGTGTGGGTATAATTACACCAAAAAAAATGACTGTATTTCACTTTAATAATAGAGGAATTACAGCTGACAGCGGAGGACGGACACGTGTTTGGTAACGGGGATTTTGTTGTCCGTCGACACCGTTCCTCTTCTTCTTATCCGCCCCTGTTTTAATTTTAATCGGACCCGTTGAAGACAGAAAATAAAACTCTTTTATTGGGCCAGTGAAAGCCAAAGGATGAGTTTTGATGAGTTTCGGTCCTTTCATTATTTGCCACAAAATCAATCTCAGAGGAATTACGTAGTTTTTCAAACTTCTACACACTTCCTTGGTGAAGGACTTTGTTGATCATTTGTTCCATGTGTGTGACTGTCAAATGAGTTATCGATGACACCGCCGGGCAGATTGCAGAAGCCGCTCTGATTCAAGCAGGATGACGCACGTAACGTGTCGCCGTTACAAGGAGGCCCGCTCGCTTGCTGTCGTTTTTCCTCGTCAGAAAAATCGGACTTCTTCTATTTCATCCTCAAACTAGACAAGGGGAATTATTCATAATTTCAGGCCTTGAGATCTGGTTTGGGAATCGCTCGCTGCGGCAAAGGGAAGGCTTGCTTGTTACTTTGTTTGGGGCACGCGTTGATTCAAAGCAGGCTCCGCGATACGCATTTTGACAGTGAAAGCTTTTTGTAGCCACTGTATCAAAGCGAACTACTTAAAACCACAATAATTGTCCTGTATCCCCCCTTGCTCCCTTTTTTTTTTTGCCTCCTCGTTGCCTTTTTATTCGCCAACCCAGTTTTTTTCTTTCCCCTTTCTTCCGGCTCCGCGACCACAAAACGGAGCCAAATAGGTTTCTGCCTCACTGTCTGTCCGTCATCATTCCAGCTCTGTGACCCTGAACAACAAAGAGAGCAGGACAAATCAAAAGGAGGTCGATGCCGGTTTTCGAAAGGCGGAGCGGAAACCGAAACCCAAAAACCTCCAGCATTATTGACTTATCTATTTTGTCTTAATTTCAAGCGTCTTGCATTAACGGAAGCGTGAATATGGCAAAAATATAGAAAAACCCATCACTGCAGGCGACGCACAGCGGATGTGCGATAAGACAAGTCAAACACAACCGCTAACGACAGTTTCAAGTATCGCAGTTGAAGCAGATCGGAGCGATCGTCTAGCTCACAGCTAACGGGTTATTCCAGCCGCGGCCATTTTGGGAGAAACCGTCGTCGCGTGGAAAAAATCGGAGCTCTTTGGTCAAGTTTGGGAAATGCCTTCCTCAGGAACAAGCGTCTGTGTTGCACACAAGTCTAACCTCTGGGAAAGTCCCAAATACTTCAAATGTTGAGACAAAATAACCAGACCGTACGAGACACCAAGTCCGACATCAGGAAGGAGATTTAGGGGAGAGAAGCGGAGCCGAAGGGATGGGACTTTCCGGTTTAGCGTTTGCGCCGACGCGCACGCTACGAGGCGACGGTGCGACGATGAAACTCGTTTCCATTACGTTCGACCAACTCGTGGGGGATTACACGCTGGCGATCTGAGAAGGCGGGAGTGAGGATGCGGACGGACGGAGTGCGAAACACGCGCTCTGGAAAAGAAATGCAAAATAAAGACGGGGTCAGATTGATTAGCGAGCGCGCCATATAAAAAAAAACATAGAGCTCGGGAAGAATTAAAAGAGACGAGGGGAATAGTTTGTATAACCACCCGGAGATGCAGAGGGAAGGAGACAGAGCACAGTGGAGAGCTGGTTATTAGAGCATGTTGGTCTTGTTTTGATGGGGCCCTGCACTCTTAATGACAGACTGCTTTGGCTTCTATCAGTTGGAATCTCTCTCTCTCTCTCTCTCTCTCTTTCTCTCTGGCGTTCCCAGAAAACCACTGAGGTGAAACAGATACAGGCCTAATTGGGCTTTTACAATCACGTACAGAGTGTGTGCGGTGTGCGCGCACGCAGTTCCACATCCGAGGAAACTGTGCGGAGGCCAAAGGGTTTAGTCGATACTGGCGGACGGGCGGGTAGACCTCCAAAACTTTCCGATCGGTCTGACTCGTACGTCGGCCGAAGGTGCCAACCGGCCCAGGATCGGGACGCTTCTTTCCGCGCACGCCTGGGTTTCCTGTATCTGGAACCACGTGAGGCTCCGGACGCACAGCGCTGTAACAAACCTGTGTTTACATGAGCGCAGACAGCCTGTGCGCGTTGACATTACAAAGCTGCCGGGGGCGGGGGGGGGGGATCATCCACATGCCACGATAGTCCGGGAAGACAAAGAACCAACCGCGCACGCTCATGCCAACGTGCCCGTACGGAAAGAGCGAGGAATGCCGCGCGCCGCTCCCACCAGCCCTCGCGCAGCGCGTCACTTCACTCTCCGTCCTCCGAGATAGGACTTTTCCACGGCGCGGAACCGGACGGCGTTCATTCCCTCAGACCCGCTCCGACTGCGACGAAATGACAGGTTTCCCTCTCCGAGTGCCAGACGGCGGCGACATTAACGTGACGTACCGGCCCTCGGGCGCTCCCTCTGGCTCCGCCGGGCCAACTGACCTACGCGAGGAATATAATTACACCCGCAGTTGCTCGTCAGCGCAACATCCCGAGTTTCGCTGACGAGGCAAAATGTTGACGTAGATGTATTGTCGACTTAGAAAGCGGTTACATCCGCAGGAGCCACGTGAACACATCTGAAATATATTTTGCAGTCAAATAATACAAATTCTTCTTTAGAACAAGTATTTTTGCTTTTACCCATTTGACTTTTCCAAAACGCTGAACTTCAGCAACTTGTGTTCTCAACCAACCGCAGAACTTTTGAGCCTCGCCCGCGAAATAGCACAGCAAACGTCGGTGAGCGAAACGGACCGGCACCGTGCGTCGCGTCTTTCCGACGTACCCGTTACACGGCCGCTCCGGCGGCTCTGGCGTAATAGAGGTGCAGTCGGCCAACGCGGGGCGTCACCTGTCCTTCGTCTCACAGCTGGTGCGCAGGCTCCGAGGCGTGAAGTGACAAGTCGCCGACAATTCAGAACGATGAACACATTGCGTTATGGATGAGAAACGACAGCCACACATTGTAATGTTAAGAGATGAAGGAAGGAGGTAGTGATGAGACTCAAAGAGGGCAATAAAAGAGGTATTTCTGACATTGCAGAGGGCCCGTTTACATGTTTACGCGACAATGTGTATGTGGCAGGTTCGACACTCCGCGGAACGTGCAAGCGTTTTCCTCGTCCGGGTACACGGTGTTGTTTTAAAGCAGACAGTGATTCGTTGAAGAAGTACGCTACACAGGAAAATAATGCAAACATTTGTCCACAGTTGGTTGGCTCTGGTTAATCCAGAATGAATGACTTTTTTTCTTTTCTTTTCCTTCTATTCAGTATAAAGAAAACAAGCGAGTTGTACTTTTTGAATCCTGCGGCAAAGAGTAAAATATTAGCAATACTTTAAATATTTCAGTTTCTAGCGATCCGTAAAGTCACGTGGAAACTCGTCTGAAGTTCATTGGATAGATATTTTCATTGTCTTTTTTTCTGGTGCAGTTTTGCCGTTGGAAATCCGGTCTACGTTCACGTTTATTTTGTATTTATTTATTTATTTTTTTATTTCAGACTCTCGTAGAGTGGTGGGAGTTGCATCGAGCAGCCGGCCTCCACATTGACCGCTTCTCATCAGCTGCTCCTCCTCCTTCATCCGATACACCTGTGATGTCTTCAGTGTCCCCGGTGCACAGGGTGAGACTTGGTCTTTCCCAGGGAGACTAAAAGGTGAGCACAGGACATCCAGTTTGTCTTTCTTCAGCCACATTTATTAACAGCTACAGTTAGGTTCAGGGCCATAACCAAATAAAAAAACAAACAAAAACAAAAAAACCCAGCTCACCGCTCCTCCCACCTGACCTGTGAGTATATTTTTGAATTGCAGTGTCGGCTTTCTATGGTTCAACGCCTGAGAAGACTACACGGAGAACGGTGTCAAGTTACTGCTGGTAGGTGGACAATATTTATATGAGCGTGCAGGTGTGTGTGTGTGTGTGTGTGTGTAAGAGTGTCTGTATTAAGTATAAATTTACAATTGTGACAGAAATATTGCGTTGGTCACTAGTCGCGTTTGCGACCCGAGCTCTAGACCTTTTCCTGCCTCCTAAAATGATAAAATGTAACACAAGTTAACAGTACAATGTTGTGCAGGTGGTTGGTTACAGATATTAGATTTTATGTTCACGATCCAAACAAACTGAGAGGAAAAAAAAAAAAAGAAGCAAGTTTGTTATAGTAAATAAAAAACAAATACTCGTAGCCAGACTTTCACTTTATGAGATGATAAACTTCCAACGCAGCCTGTTGTGTATGCAAATGTCATTTGCGTCTCTTTTGTCTGACACGGTTGCGGCGGTGCGGTTTCCATATCGTTTGTGACCACAATCAATGGCCACATGAAACGGCAAATGTCATTTGGAGGCTGTTTGAAGCCTCGGCCGTGCGCCGTAGACACTGAGCAATATGCAAATATTAGAGGGTGCATTCTTTAACCGAACACAAGGGAGGGATAAACACTCGTGCCCCACGAGTTCAACGATCAGACAAGCGTACCCGCACATACAGTACGGAGCCACGCGTGTGTTGAACATGAAAAGCTTTTTAAAACCTGTGACCGTTTATATTCAGTCAATCAGAAATGATTTTCACACCACAAAATCCCTCCGCGTTGCTAAAAACAGATCAAAATATAACATTAATGCGTGAAGTGTGTTCAGAAAACTGGCCTTCTGGCTACAGAGAGGTCAGGACGCTCGAAGAAATACTCCACCGTAGACATTTCAGAAATAATATGGAGACGTAAAGGACGGTGAACAACAGCCACGAACTGCAACGTTAAGAACGTTTTCCTGACATTATGAAGGATCTGTTTATGGAAACATGCGAAGCGTGACCGTGACTTTTCCTCAGAAACACGCAAGAACGTGCGCAAACTTTCCAACTTCACAGAAGGTGGGGAAGCTTGAACATTTACATTTAGTAAAGCCGGGATGAAACGTCTGCATCTAGTGCCGCGTTCATAACTCAACAACTCCTCTGCGCTGGGTTTTGTGGAACAGTGTTGAAAATTAACTCCCGCGTCAAACTAAATGTTTATCTTACCGGTGTCAATCTAGGAATCAGTCTAGGAATAAGTTATTGCAACGCAGCTGGAGACAATTGTGTTTTCCGTATGTGCAGACTTTGTGGCAACCGCGCTGTTTGGCCAGCGACACGGTTGCCACCCGGCACGGCATTCATTCCCCTTCAGACCTTCTTCAGCACCTCCCCGTGCCGCTATGGCACGATGTCACCCGTGTTACAGAATGTGTGTGTGTTTTATTTGCCGCGTGGGCTTTGTAGCGCCCGCCAAAGGTTACCGCGGATATTTGCAACCCTTTCTTGCGATGCGACCGCAGAGCTGAGGCAGCCGCTGGGATTTGGCAAATACAGTTTTCTGTCTTCGCTTTGGCTCGCGCGAAAGCAATCTGCCCCTTTTGATGGTTTGCTGGCAGGAAAAACATTCAAGAATAACTGAAACCGGTAACCTAGTTTCACCCACCCCCATCAGCAGTGAACAATCAGCGTCGCAGTCCCCCCTGCGTGTCAATGGGACGAGCACAAACTGGCCACGGTGTGTTTATGAACTTTGGCTGTTTAAAAATGGACTAATGCAGAAGGCTGGGTGGGTTCGAGAGTTTTGTATCGTAGATTTTGATCGTGCTGTGTCATCCGCTCGTTATAGAAGCAGAAGTTTGTCACTTCATTGGAAGCACATGTGTCGAAGACGTATCTACTGTAGCCGGCTTTCATCATCTGCTTGTTATTTAGTATCCCGGCCAATGGATCATCCGTACAACGATCTGAGTCATTCCAGTGTTTTTGCAGTATCCGTATAACGAATAACACAAGACTAAATCATCAAAAATAGACATCATAAATGAATAAGTTGTGTCTTTGTCAGGCCAGGATGTTAGAAATTCAGAGTCCTTTAATTCGGCCCAACCCAAAGCACCAAAGTAAGTATGCAAAACCTCAGTAACCCTTTGTAATGCAACCCTCCATGTTGATTTTCTGATTTGAATCGCTAAAGGAACAACGTGGAATTAATCCCCTGAGTCATTTTTGTACCTACAAAGAGAGCAGTCAGGCAAACCTATAAAATAATTATGGAACAACATATGTAACAGTTAAAGAAGGAAAAGTCACCAGCGCAGCCATTTATTTTGGGAGCAAAAGAGCAGAAAATCTGAGAATAAACAGAGACTTGTAATCATTTACAGTGTAGTTATTCAGCATCATTCTTTTACAGCTTTAGCAAGTTAAATGCTAATCCACCGCGTAGCCCACCAGCTTATGTTCTTTGGACCGAGTAGCTGTTGTTGTTGTCGTCGATGAATAAAAACAGATGCCGTTACCCTTTTCTCACGGTACCTTTGATACTTGGAGTCTTCCAACAGGAAATCGGGTGTCCGTCCGATACGTCGGGGTACCGAAAGGCGCTAAAATCCATTATTATTACCCGATCGATTCAACAAAATGAGGCTGCGCTAGAAAGTGTTTTGCAAACTTGATCTTTAAAAGTCCCATATTTGACACTTTTACAGTTTGTATTTTGAAGTCTTGATATCCGTATCGTTTTAAGGACCGAAAAACAACTCCGTAGAGTTTTATTTTGCCCGGCTGCCCTGCGAGTCAAGAGGGCGCCTCCACAAATCCCCAGCGGAGCGACGTGGCCCTCAGAGCCCCTCGACCAAAGCGCTTAGCCTCAATTAAATCCCTTCGCATCCAACGGATTTCGAAACCTCGCCAGCCGGAGCTGCCGAGTCAGCAAAAACCACTGTAATAAAGTAACGAGATGGGGTTATAATCGAAGGCCCGTAATTACTTTGCAGGTACCCCACGACCTCATCGCGTGCGCAACAATAGAGATGCGTCGGACGCCAGTCAGCGATAATCAATCAAAGTGTTAATATTTCAGGCTTTCGTGCAGTTAATTCATCGGCTCGCCTTCAAAGTTTGATTCCCACAGAGCTGGAGTCTTTCTCTGTGCTGTCAGCGGTGGCAGAAGGGGGCTTATTATATGATGTTTTGAGATAATCCAGCGCCGCATTCCTCCCCGGGGCAACCTCAGCCCCGAGCGTGAAGGTCTGGCAGCCCCAGTCAGATTAACTGGATTAATTACCGTATAGCTGACTCGCCCCGCCGAAGCCCTGATTTCCAAACTGGCGTTTATCCTTTCTTTGCAAAATCAACGGAGTCACTCTTTGGGTCCATACGGCACCACTTGATATAAGTCGATCGGGCCGGCGTCCCGCGCGAGACATCGTAAGACACGTCGGGCGTAGCTCTTTGACCGTCACGCCGGCAAACCGAGACGGCCTTTTTTTGGTTTTACACACAAAGGCTTCTGTTTACGCGGCTCGAGGGTCGGGGCCACGTAAAGTAAAATAAGTCTTTATGACATCCGGACTGATAAAAGTCCCATGATATGATGATTCAGCCTTTGGCTTCGGGCTCAGTGAACAAGAGGAATCTGGGTTTGTTTAGCTCGCCTGAGAGCCCGTTTCATCGCAGGCAGAGGTCGGACGGGCGAGGGAGAGACCGGGTCGTACTCGTTTTTCTGTAAAATGATCCGGACGAACAGGGTCTTAATTAATCCAGCTCGTTAAGGCGCCACCTCGAAGGCTTAGAGAGAATCCACAAACAAAGGTAAGCTCGGGGTAAGGAAGCGACGCTCTCCCGACATGTGTGATAACAAGTTCGACACGTCGTTCCCACGAGACGATTTTATCGATCTTTTAACCAAATACTTTTCTCGAACTGACGCGCGACCGCAGTAGCCACCTCCGTCTAGTCGCCTAGAGATATGTTCAGGTTAATTTTCGACGATTCTTTCTGACCATTTTGGATTCCTAGAGGTCTTACATTTAGACTTCAATCAGATTAAAGCGGCTCGCGTCGCGCTCAAAACATTTCAATGTAAGTACGAGCATAAATATCTATATGGAGTTGATTTTTTTTTTTTTTTTGCCCTTCCTCTGTCCCACGCAGTGAGGGGTTGGAGGATGTGCTAGCTGAAATGTAAAAGGAATAATTCAAAGTTTTGGGAAGTACACCTACTTGATTTTTTTTTTCGTCGAGTTATTTGAGACGATCGAGACGACTTTGATGTCTCGAGCGCATAGATTTGCTCAGCATTGACGCGTTCAATTTTTTTGTAAGTATTAAACTGAATATGGTAATCAGAGGGCTTCACGGGTACAGTAGGTGGATTTTTCAACCCTGCGCATTGTGGATGTGAGGCCATATGCTACTCTTAACTGACTCCTCTTTTACAAGGTATGCGTTCCACACAGGCTGAGGAGGAAGGGGGGGTTAAGTCCCGGGAATGTTGACCTATTTGGGACACGGGGAGCGGAGAATGGGAAGGAGGTGAGGAGCCGCAGGTCTGAAGTTGACCACATCGGGACCTTAAAAACTTTCAGAGGGTTCAAACGAGGCATGAAGACCACTTGAACTTCTTCCAGCGCGATTGACCCGAAGGCAGCAAATTATGTGGTCTGATTGCGCCTCGCTGAAATGGAGGGAATCTCTAACGCGCCGTCATTAATTTCACACGATTCAGATCATTAAATCCTTTGAAGCTGTCAAACTTTATCGACGTCATGTTTTCAGCAGGGAAAGGGCTACAGCTGGACCCGGCTTCACCTTAAACGGTCAATAACCCAGAAGGAGCGGGCGGTGGTCATGTCGCGCGCGCGCCGAGTTAATGGAAGTTTTCGATGTTTTGACACGACTAAATGAAAGTCTTTTTTTTGTTGTTGTTATTGTTGTTGTTTTCTGTCTCGCAGAGAACTCCAATTCCATCGTCGGTCTCGGTTCAGCGCGACTCAATTCCCACTAGAGGTAGCGGGTACTTTTCTGGATTTCATTTGCCGCTGACAATAGTTGCACGAAAGTGAAATCTACGGTATCTCGGCCGTGTGATTCTTACTGCGGCGGGAACGGCAGCCAGACGCCCAGCTTCCCGGAGTCGCGTTGTCACGGTGAGGTTGCAAAATTCATTGTTGTCCAAACTAAATTCCGACCTTTATCTTTAAGAAGGCAGAAGAAGGATTCAGACGGCGTGTCACCGAGCGGCTGCGTCAGACATCCTTTATCAGATCCGCTAAAAGATCTGATCTTAACCCTCTGTGCCCGATTGTGTTTTTTTTGCCACCATTAGGCGGCCTACGGGAGCTCCTCTGAAGTGTTTGTATTCGTCTCGCACCAGAAGCGCGTTCGTACCGGCCTGTCTCCTCCTGGCTGGCACCCAGATTGGTTTACAGCGAGCGAGTTAAGTGTCTTTTCCGCGGGAGCAACGTCAGGAGACATCACCGTCGGACGCCGCAGCGAACGGGACACCTTCCATCATCCGTGTGTCATCTGATCTGTGTAACCAATCCGAACCAAACTCGCACACGCGACGCGACGAGACGTGACCGAAACTTCATCACCCGTAATCACTACAGAAGGCCCGTCGCTACGCGGCTTCTCCTCCGCGCACCACTTTAGACGCCTCGATTTGGGCCGGAAACCTTTTTGGCCGAGCGATTTTTATGGCCGTCGAGTCCTTTGACGGTGCTGCGTTTACGTAACGCGAGCGACTACTTTGAGTTTGGCGCCGAGATTAAGTGCGCACGAGCACACCAATTGCGTTCCGCGCGAGCTCGAAGACTTTTACAAAGCCTGCCACTGTACGTCAGCGACCCACCGCCCTAGATAACCAGACGCCAATAACGGTAGCCATAAAGCATCTGGAAACGGCGCGCGGCTGCGCCTGGTCCGAGTTACGCGCCGCGGCACCGCGTTTACAGAGGCTACGGGTTTGTCGGGGCAGAACAATGGCGACTGTATTGAAGGACCCCTAACGCTGGGGTTTTATTCGGCCCCTGGGAAGCAAAGCGGAGTCTGCATTTAGAGGGAGAACACGCAGGCTGTGTGTGGAGAGCACACGTGTCGCTGAGGAATTTGCGCCTTGTATATGATTGCGAGACTTTTTTTTTCTCTCTCTCTCTTCTTTCCACCACTTCCTGACTCTTGACCTTTGACTCCTTGATTGTCTTTGTGGAATTTCCTCAACTAATGAGGGAGACCGAAGTAAATTGCGACATAAATTTAACGTAGGGGTTTAATTGGCGACATAGGCCGCGCATGAAAATTGTGTTTCTTCACAACTCCGTAAATCTTTTCTTGAGCTTGCTAAATGTCAAGGTTGGACCAACGAGGTACTCTTGTGGAGTTTATGCTTTCGATACTTGGGCTTAAATATTTTTGAGATTGACATTGTTGCTCTTTCTGTCGTACGTAATAAAGTTTCACGACAGTTGACTTAACAATATAATACGAAGTCGATTTCAAGTTAGTTGTGGAAATAAATGAGCTTTAGCTCTTTTTCTCCTTGAAGAATATTGTTTTGTGCCGTAATCACATACATACAATGAATGGCTCACGTTGGTTTGAGTCGCTATCCTTTAACTCAGCACCTCTCCAATTACTTCTGTCTGCCCCCCTTCGCTAAACATTACTCAATGTAATCATAAACCTTCTCCAATATAACAATAAATGTTCATCAAAAGGAACCAACACGACAGTGTGCTCTGTTTTGCTGTCCTTGAATGACCTGCATTCAAACAGAATACTCGGTGACACAAAAAATATTGTAAATCAAGATAAAAAATGTTGGAGAAGTATTTGTGTTAGTAGTTATTTTCATGTTCTTTTTTTGGGGGCGGGGGGCCTAAAACTTCTTTTTGGCTAATTTGAGGAGCGAACTGCTGAATAAACAGAAACTCTCCTCTTAATCCGACTGAGAGAAATAAAGAGACGGGTGAGGTTAGATTAATTTAATTGCATACAAAAAAATACAAGTACAAAAAAAAACTAGAAACGCGTAACTCGTATTTTACAGTCACTGCATAATTCTCCAAATTGAAACCGAGTGGATAGAGTACAACGTCCTCCACTTTTGTATGTGATTTACACAGCTAGTACTGTAACGTAATATGTCCAAGCAGGGGAATGTAATTTTTTTGTGAATGAAGTCCTTGAAGCACAGCGTTAGCAGGAGACTGGATTTGTGTTTTACTGTGGCTATAAATGCTCAGCTGAATGAGCACAGGCAATGACACGGCCTGTTAAACGTGCCGAGAGCTGCTTTAGGTGGCCTAAATTGGGAAGACGCCGAGACCGTTTACAGGACGAGAGTCTACGACGAGTGGCGGGTGGTTTTTCTCAAATTGTTAAATGTTAAATTTGGATCAAGAGAATTTTAAATCCGGTTTAACAATGCAGTGTGTATTTGTACACCCTTCAAAGCCCCTCTAATATAGGGAACACTTATATGACCAAGTTTGTTTGTTTGTTTAGATCCCCATCAGCCTTTGCATTGCAGCAGCTATTGTTCCCGGGGTCCTCATAATTTCAATAATGACAATAGAAAAAAACATGAATGCAATTTTTGTCCATTTTTTAAAAGCTATGTATATGATTTTGTTGTGTAATATGATTAGAAAGTTAAAGTGAATTATTGCGTAACTTTGTATATGGCTGAACGTTGAACTGATGTAATCTTGGTTGGTTTTATAATGTCAGTTCTATAACCTACAAATAGCAAGTGCAGCAAATTGTACTTAAAAGTGCGGAGCTCTTTCCACACAAGATAACACGTGATCCATGTTAATTTGACTGCAAAGTCATGCAAATTAAATCTATGCTGATGTATTGTCATGCATTTGTCTACATTAGATGGTTCAGGCAGGGGGAGTGTCAGTACAGCAATGACATCACTGTCATGACGCGGACCCAAAGTAGCGTCAGTGAAAGTTTTAAAGGACAGAAGCGCAATCAGGCGTTTCTCTTTGTTTGTTGATTCATAAATATTCAAATCATTTTGGCTTTTATTCGACTTATTTTCACAGAAAAGTCACAAAAGCAGACCAATAAGCAGAAAAGAGCACCTCGGTGACTTTATTTGAAGGCAGACTAACGGCAGACAGGTAGAGGTAGTGGACGTCCACGACATGCAGTGTTTGAATGACAGATTATTGAAACGATTGGGCAATAATCGGACGGAAATGATGAGGGAAATGGGAGCAGGTGCACGAGTGGGTGTGAACGTTTGTGACTTTTGTAACACCAGAAAAGACACTCGGTACCCGTGATGCCTCGTGGATCATTGTGTAACCTGTTTATTGCGAGCAGCATCCACCAGCCAGGCTGGACCCAAACATATAGTCCCCGTGTAAATTTGGATAGGGGCGCTGCAGCCGCCAGCAGCCCCTCATTCAGCTGCCCATGCCTGGAACAAACCATTTGGCCGCACGTACAGGGGGGGACTGGCGGTGTGGAGAACTACAGGAAGCGCAGAGGTAGGCGATGTAATGATGAATTGTCCGCTATTTGTCGTTTTATACGACGTACTAAGCGACTGTTAGCGGGCGGCCTCGGGACATATTTTTGGGCATTATTTATGAAGCGTCCCGAGACGCAACGACGCCTCTGCTGTTCAATTCCTCACCGATAACGTAACGTTACATGAAAGTGTTACATGTGCGGCGGCGGCGGAGAGTTCAGGGGCAGCTGAACCTGCACTGTAGTTCACGTGTCGGTACATTGTTTTGTCCTTTCCTTTTTCTTTTGTTTTGCTTGCAGTGTGACAGTGAAAGGTGGTTGTTTGTGTTTGTGTGTACGCGCTCTCGCTACGCCAGTATTATGTAGTCACATGGATCAGCGGGGGAAACGTAGTGGGACTGAGGTCACACGACGTGCTCGTTAGAGAAAAGAAGTTCCTCTGAAATTGTGCAGCCTCCTCACCCCCCCCACGTTACTATGATTAAAAAAAAACAAACATTGGATTTAAAGATAAGGAGGAATAACGAGTCTGTGAGGTTTTGTTTTGGATAGAAACACCAAACAGACAAACACTGTTGTAGTTTCAAAAAAAAAAGTCGCAAATGACATTAGACTTTAACATTAAGACTTTAAGTAATATAAATGGTTTAAGTCAAACTGTCTACAAATACTTTACGAAGTGGACGTGGAAAAACAAATGTATATATGTGTGTATATATATATACATGCCTGCAGGCTGTTTAAAAATTGTGTACATGTCAAATGTTTTGGAGATGAAATTTTTTTAATTGGACAGCATTGAGGGAAAAATAGTTTGTGGGCAGATAAACGTGCTGAAACTGACATATTTACTATCGTAGCGTCCTGCGGATCACAGATAAAGGCTGCACACCCACTTGGGTCCGTCCTTGAGGCGCACATCTCCGATAAGCGATTCCGCCAAACTAACGGTCCGAAAGCACGCCGTTAGTTGTCGTCATTCGGTCCCGGCTGCGAAGATGTGAGACGCTCCTCTTTTTCCTCTCACCGGGTCAGCTTCCATGGCGTTTTACGCGACGTGTCGTCTCCTTTGGTCTCTCTCCTCCTCAGGGGTGTCTTTACATCCCTGCCAGAACCAGCGATGGCCGACCAGCCGCCTCCGCACCAGGCCGACCCGCTGCTGAGCAAGTTACACCAGGGGAGCCTCCCCAACGGGAAAGAGGACAACAAAGACGGCCTCAACGCCAGAGGACAGTGGGCCAGCAAGGCCGAGTTCCTCCTGGCCGTCGCCGGGCAGATCATCGGCCTGGGCAACGTCTGGAGGTTCCCTTACCTCTGCTACAAAAACGGAGGAGGTAAAAGAGAGTTTTGGCTAAAAAGTTGGAAAGCCGTCACGCTGTAAACTATCTTCTCGTCTCTTTCCTTACCTTTTCCTCTTCTTTCTTTCTTTCTTCTTCTTCTCTGCGTGTAATCAATCGGTGTCCGTTCTCACGAGCACCTTATTTGTGCGTTTCCAGGTGTGTTCTTTGTACCTTACCTGTTGTTCCTGGTGTTGTGCGGCATCCCCCTGTTCCTCCTGGAGACGTCGCTGGGACAGTACACCAGCCTGGGAGGGGTCAGCGCCTGGAGGACCCTTTGCCCATTGTTCGGAGGTACTCGTTTTTCGTCACGTCGTCGGCGGAGCATCTCGGGCCGCGGTTTGCGCCGCGTTTCGACGAGAACGATGACGAACGACTATTTCCACTTTCGACGAGGCTGCGGGTGCGGTTCTCCTTCGATCGAGGAATCGTTCCACCGTAAAATGTTCAAAATATAGAAAAATGTTTTGTCTAAAACTCAAAAGATATTCAGTTTACTGTCGTATATGACCAAAAAAAACCCACACGAGTTATAACCAGGGATTTTTGGGGGAATTGCGCTTTGAAAGTTGTTGACTTTGATCGATAATTGAAATCGGTAACGGTTAATTGTTTCGACAGTCTAGAACCGACAACCGCATCGGGGGATGGGGGCAGGATTATTGTGGACAACTACAACTTTGTGACCATTTGTGAGATTTCATAAAACGGAGCTTCGGCGTGGATGTAAAACCGAGTACGAACCGGCACGAGCGCCAGTTCGGGACCAGAAGTAGGTTTGGCGTCGGTGGGAAAGACCGCGTCTGCATTCGTAGGCCATTTTACGACGTCATCTGCAACGGTCTCCATCCACATTAAAGCGCTACAAAAGGTCATCCGCGAACCCACCGGGCACGCGCGGAGGACAGCCGAGCCAATCGGAAAATCGCAGAAGAAGAAGAAGCGGCGGCGTCAAACAGGCCGGTTCACTCGAGCGGTCTCCGCGAGGGAAAGTTTTTAGTTATGGCTTCGTCACGGCGCAACCGAAGTCAAACTCGCTTTTCGAGGCCGACGGCATCAACGACGCCAGCGAAGAGCCGTCGTCGCGTCTCCTCTGCCTCTTCTGGGATTAGTAGTCGGCGGAGTACGTAATGAGGTACGACGGGACGGTAGAAACCGAAAAACGGGAAGAGATCTTTGGAATTCTTTTTTGTTTTATTTTGCATTCCTTTGACCGCAGCTCTTCTGGTTCTCACAGCCTCTCACTGACTTTCCCCTTCCCTTTCCCTTTCGTGCACTTTCCCTCCCCGGCTGTTTTGTCAGAGCCGCTGAGTTTCTCCATCGGTATGCAAAGCATTCCTGCGCGCGCACTGTTACAAAACCCGCATAAACAAGCGCGTCTGCGATCTGAACAATTGCGGCGCCAGGCGCGTGCGCTTCATATCGAATAATCTGAACCGGATCGAAACGGTCGAAGAGCGCAGAGGGCCGCGCGCTCCCCGTCGGCCAAGAACAACACGCCGTCTCGGTCGAGTGTCTCGTTTTCACGGAGTCTCGCCGTCCAAACAAGGGTGTCGCAAGGGTTAAGCATGACCTCGACAACACGATTACGCCAGCGAGACAGAAACCCGCCGGGATCAACAAACATCACGCGATGCTTGTTTTATGAGAAATGAAACACGAGTTATTTCAATTCAGACAAATTAAACGCGGGGATGAGAGGAACGTCGATACGTAAAGTTGACCTCCGTGCGTTTCCAGTTTCCAGATAAACAAAAGGCAACGCGCGGGACTCGTCCATCTGCCCGGCCGTGTTTGTTCATAGGTGCGGCAGGAAGTGAAAGCGGAGAGCAGCAGAAAGCATCCGTGTAAATACCCTGGAGGTATCGGTCAATATTCGTATTCCACCCGCGGGAGGTACCGCAGTTGCGCGCCGACTGACCGAGCCGCGATCGGTCGACGAAGCAAAAGCAAAAACTCAAACGTGTCTCCGGCTGGAGCCGAAGAATTGAAACGAGCGGGTCCCGCTGCCCAGATTTTAAACGGTGCCTTGAAGGAACGAAATGATTAAAAAAACAAAAAAAATTATATGGAAGCTGTTGAACCCGAGTTTCAAGTTTACCCATCCCCTCGGAAACCACAAGGAAAACGGTGCGAGCAATAAAACTGTCAGCTTTGATTCCGCAGCAACAATGGAGCCGTTGCATTAGTCACTTAAAGACTCCGCAAAAGATGCGTGTCGTTGCCGTGGACACTTCGGACACCGGCAAAGGTTAGAATGCAGTTGGACCAGCTGCTGCGAAAGGAGAAGTCCCATTAGATTCCTCTTTGTCGGATTCAAAGCGCTCGTAAAGCAGGCGAGACTCTATTTTCCCTCTCGTTCGATGACGAAACGACGAGCGTGCCGGCGCGCGCGGCTCCGCCCCCTTCTTCCACACGGCCTCCAGACGCGCCGCACGCTATTTTGTTGACGGCCAGCCGCGCGAAGGCCAACGCGTTCGGGCGAACTCTGCTTTCGCGGCGCACAACGGACTCTGGGGTTCCGTCCCCCCGGACACGCGCGCGCTCGAACTCACGCGAGCAAAGAAACGCTTTCCGTCGGGAAATCCCTCGCCGCTTTTTGCGCACGGAGTGCGTCGTCGTCGCAGACGCGACCCGGCGGCGTAACTCATGGCGGCCCGCCGGCTTCTTTCCCCGCAGGTCTCGGCTACGCCAGCCAGGTGATGATCCTGCACGGCTGCGTGTACTACATCGTCATCCTGGCCTGGGCTCTCTTCTACCTGTCCTACAGCTTCCAGGCGGTGCTGCCGTGGTCGCACTGCAACAACACGTGGAACACGGGTGGGTAAAAGGAGGAAAAAAGGCCGGAGAAAAAAGGCCGGAGCGGGGTCGTCCGCGCGGTTTGAGGCCGCCGTGTTTAACCCGCGTGTTCTCCCGCAGACGCCTGCGTGTCGTTCGAGCGCCACAACCAGACGGTCGACGCGAGCGGCCTGCCCGAGAACGCCACCTCCGCCGTCGTGGAGTTTTGGGAGTGAGTGCAGCGTCTTTATCGATCTCAGAATACCACTTGGTGTTTGGTAATAACGGGAGCACGTGCGTTTTGTAGGCGGGAGGTGCTCCGCCTGTCCGACACTTTAGACGAACTGGGGCCAATCAACTGGAAGCTGGCTCTGTGTCTCGCTGTCGTCTGGATCGTCTGCTACTTCTGCGTGTGGAAGGGAGTCAAGTCCACCGGAAAGGTGAGCAGACGGCATCCCGCCTTTCTGAGGAGTTGTTTTTTTTTTCTTTTTTTTTTTTCAACGGCGGGTTGAACGACCTCTTTCTGCTTCAAGACAACGAGGACGTTACATATAAATGGATTTGTTTCAGCCTCCCGAGCCACTCGATTCTCGAGACTTTTCATTCTTAGGCGGTCTGATGTAAAACCTTCTCCGTCGACTCGAAACGATATATTGTACAACTTCTCCTTTAAACCTTCTGGATGTAGCTTTTCTTTTTTTTTTTTTTATTTCTTTTTTTTATTTTGTCCTCGCCCGACTCCTCCGAGAGCTCAGATCACAAGGTCGGAGAAATACCAGCGTTACTGTTGTCGGTTGGCTCTCGGCAGCGTAGATGTAGATACAGTAGATCCTGATAATCTGCGGGCCGTAAAGAGAGCGAAGAGTTCCTGCAGTGGAAAGATTGTGATCTATATGAAGTGGGTTTTTTGTCTCAGAGTTTCTCTCTTTGAATCTACAATTTCCTCATTTTTAAGGGTTGGCCACAAAACGTATAAATATATAATATATATAAATATGTAAGCAACGCCACGTCTCGTAGCAGAGGTGTACATTTTTTTTTTTTTTTTTTGGTGACACAAAATCTTTTGCAACAGGAAAAGCCTGAGGCGTGGCGACATAAATCTCCATTTACAGTACGCAGCAGATGAATTAAGGAAGTCGGCACTGCAATAATTCAGCCGGACTTGTTTGCTGTGTCACTGCCGCCGTCCGTCAACATGTTTTAAGACCTTCCAACTTTCCAGGGTTTTCTCTTTTTAACGCTGCGACGACCCCGTTTTGAGGACGTCGCAGTCACAACCTCCCTGTTTTGTCTGTCTCCGTGCCACCCCATCCCGACCACATCCCTCCCCGCCGCGTGTGTCCGTGTACATTGTAGGTGGTGTACCTGACCGCCACGTTCCCGTACGTCATGCTGTTTGTGCTGCTGGTGCGCGGTGCCACTCTGCCCGGAGCGACCCAGGGCATCATCTACTACCTCAAACCCAACCACACCCGCCTGGCAGACCCTCAGGTACAAAAGCACACTTCATCCGTCTTCAGGTCGGAGGCGAGAGAAATTCTTGCAGTTGCGGGCGGCGCGAAAGCTCCCGCGGGTAGTACGGAGCGACACCGTCAGGTGAGCAAGCGTGTACGAAAGCGAAGCGCCTTTAAGTGCAGTACCGCCGAGGGACAGCGGGGGCTCGGCTCCGGAAGACTCCCGTTCAAAAAGCGCGGACTTCTCTCGTGAAACACGACGTCGATCATTTTGTCCTCACAAATGAAATCCTTCGGGGGCCGTGTCCCGGCGGTCCCTCTGACGATAATTTCCATAATCGATTCGATACAGGGCCTCAGAGAGAGTTCCGTTTGGCGGGCCGCTCGATTCGACGGGTTCGGCTGCGGAAGGGTGGGCACGGCGACCTCGGGTTCGACGCCGGTGCTTGGAGAGGAACGAGGCCTAAATCGGCTGTCTTTATCACCGTTACGATCCTCTCGGTGCACTCGATAGCGATCGTTACCGTGTTCGTTTGTTTGTTTTGTCCACGCTTCAGTGGCGCGGCGCGAGTCTGAACTGGCATTGTACGGGGGAGGTTTGACGGCATCGGCGCATTCAGATAGAGTCAGAAAAAGCGCCGACGACAAATACATAACGTGACCCGCCGATTAGTCAAATTTGAGTCTGCGCGTCCCATCGTCCAAAGATGAAAATAGCTTTATAGCTTTTGTAGCACGTTATCAGCGAGCGGCTGTCCTTTCATTTTGTCTCCTTGCTCTGTTTCTCTGTTCATTCTTTAGGTATGGATGGATGCAGGTACCCAGATATTTTTCTCTTACGGAATCTGCTTGGGAAGTCTCACGGCCCTGGGCAGTTACAACAAATACAACAACGACTGCTATAAGTGAGACACTTTGTCACGGACACACACACACACACACAGCAACACAAAAAACAACTCTGGCCACACGAGCGTCCCCTTCCACTCCAGCGCAGACGAACCAAAACGTAAGACGTAAGCTCCCCCCGGACTGATGGCTTCAGGAATGGCTGGAATGGACAGAGAAAACACGCTGGTACAGCCGCACCTTAAGGAAAAGCCCTCGGTGCCACACTTTAGGACTCGCGCACACACACACACACACCCAGGAAAAGAGCCAAGCACTTGACTCTTTTGGCTTGTACACGCAGTAACAGAACTCCATAACACACCAGGCCGGAAACCTTCAGTCTCACAAAGATGTTTTCTATCGTCTGAGGCGTTTCTCTAAATGTATTCACTCAAGTCGTGCCCTTCAGGAACGGTCAGATAACTGCGCTTTGTGTGCGTGCCACCAGGGACTCCTTCATGCTGTGCCTCCTGAACAGCAGCACCAGTTTCCTGGCGGGTTTCGCCATCTTCTCGGTGCTGGGCTTCATGGCGGAGGAGCAGGGCGTGGACATATCCTCCGTGGCCCAATCAGGTGAAGCACGGTCTCCCGACAGCTCCCCGGATGTGAGATGTTGTCGTTTAGGAAACGGGCTCGGGGGGGGGGGGGGGGTAAACGGACAAGAAGCTAAAGTTTTAGTGAATGAATTGGTTGCAGTATTTCATACCGAATCTAAAAAAAAAAAAAACAACTTGAGATGTTATCCTCACTAGAACACCAAATGCGTATTAATCCGCCGCTGAAAATAGTCCCTAACAAATCCATTGTTAGTCCCGGTTCGAGTAACGTTTGCTAAAAACAACAATCCCCGCGTCGACCATTTCCATCCGAGGTTACGAGTAACTTGTATTTTTGCTCCGACGGTTTGTCCTCCCAGGGCCCGGCCTCGCCTTCATCGTCTACCCTCGAGCTGTAGCCATGATGCCTCTGCCCCAACTCTGGGCCGTCTGCTTCTTCCTCATGATCATCATGCTGGGACTGGACACGCAGGTAGATGCACGCCGGCTTTGATGAATCGCGTGTGACGGCGACGATATATCGGGCGCAGTTTGGTGTAAAACTATATCCCCCCCCCCCCCCCCCCCCCCAACCACCACCACACACACACACACACACACACACACACACACACACACACACACACACACACACACACACACACACACACACACACACACACACACACACATACCCCCGCCCCAGTTTGTGAGCCTGGAGGCCCTGATGACGTCGGTGACTGACCTGTACCCTCACCTGATCCGACGAGGCCACCGCAGAGAGCTGCTGCTGCTGTTGGTCTGCGTCATCTGCTTCCTGGTCGGACTGGTCATGGTCACGCCGGTAAGTCGCGCTCAGGACGCTCCGTGCTGTTTGGTTCGGACGGGGTGGAATGATGCGCGTGCGTGTTTTTCGCAGGGCGGCCTCTACGTGTTCCAGATCTACGACCATTTCTCCTGCAGCGGAGCCAGCCTGCTGCTCCTCTCCATCTTCCAGTCTCTGGCCGTCGGCTGGGTCTACGGTAGGAATCCTATCTCCTCTCCGCCGCTCGCTTTTTCCTTTTGAACATTTTCTTTCTTTTACTAGTGTCTCCTCTCATTTCTTTCATTCCTGATTTCATCTTTCCTCTTCACACTTTTTTTTTCTCTGTTTGTTTCTGTTCTTCTGTTGCTATTGTAATATTTCACTCGCTTCTTTCCTTCTTTCTCTCTTTTCTTCTCCTCTCTTTTTTGGTCTGTTCTCTACTCTCGTTTCCTTTTCACTCTCCTTGCTTCCCCTCTTATTGTCTTTCTCTTTTGCATTCTGCTTCTCCCATTTTTATTTGTCTCCTTTTCCCCCTTTTTCTATTCTCCTTTTGCTGTTTTTCAATTTCTTTCATTTCCTTTCCTCCTTCGCTTCTTTTCCCTTGCCTAGACTCCTCTCTCTTCCTCTCATTTCATTTCCTCCTCTTAATGGAAAAATCCGACCGGCCTTTTCCAAGATACGTCTGAGTTTAATTATATTCTGTGGGAGCTTAAACAATAGGATTTCACATTTGGCCAAATCACCAAATACCAAAACAATCTGAAGCTGATTGTTGTCATTTCATATAGGAAATACCAAAAAAAAAGAAAAATAAATTTGTGTCACTAACGAATGTAAATCTTCACGCACTCACACACACACACACACACACACACACACACACACACACACACACACACACTGTCCACCTCCTCCCCTCCTTCTGCATTCCACTCCCAGTCAGCAGACAGTATATTAACGTGGCTGCAGCTACCCACTGTTGTAAGGAGACTGGCTGGCTCCTCGCCAGGCCCCTGTCTGTCTCCTCCAGGCCCTAAATCAGCCCCCGGGCCCAGTCGCCTCTCAGTCTCAGTCTGGCGGCCCCAGGGAGCCCCTATCCTGGCCAGACAGGAGTCTCTGAAGCGTTTACAAAAACATTGTTTGTTTAAGTGTGAGATGGGCTGAGTGTGTTGTGTTCTTACATCAGGGCGATAAAAAAAAAAAAAAAGTGCAAAAAGCGTTCAAATAGTGAACTACGTATAGAGATCGTGTGTTCGTATAGAGATCGTGTGTTCGTGTGCGTGCGTGCATACGAATACCAGCTGAGGAGAGGGGCTACTGCTACTTGTATTTGTAGCAGTATTAGTCATCGCAAGGCCGCAACGGCACAGCTATAGATGTGATCTCTGACATTAATTATAGTTAGGAAAATTTCTATTTCCTTACAAACTGTCTCGTGTTTGTCATTAGAACCATTATCTTTGTAAAGCAATATGTTGTCTCGCTCTGTTTGTCTGCTGTGGTTTTTAAGGCACTTTACTTCCCTCTCTAGTGGAGGACAAAAAAAAATAAATTGTTTCACGAAAGCAAACCACAATGTCAAACCTCACCTCACCTCACCTCGCTCCCGTTTTTGGCCACAGGAGCCGACCGCTTCAGCGGCAACATTCGGGATATGACGGGCTACGCCCCGCTGCCTGTCTTCAAGCTGTGCTGGAAATACTTGACCCCGGCGGTGTGCACCGTGAGTAACCTCTCCCCGCTGATCTGCTTTCACACTGTTCACTGTGCGCTCGCTGTGAGACAGTGTGCGCGTGAGGTTTGAGGCAAATACTACCCTCTGCCTGCGCATTCATCTTCCTCCAGTCACATCTAGGCTCCACAGATGGGTCTGGATTTACGCGTTATAGCTTGAAGGTAAAAACCAGAAAACGTACAGGGTGCCGTTGTCCATTTGAACACGTTGAATTTTTTTTTTTTTTTTTTTTTTTTATTATTGCACTGACTCCGGGGCAGAAAATGCACCCTCAGCTCCACTGGCAGGATTCAGAGTGTATTCTTGTACTTAGTTTGGAGTTATAATCCGCAAACCTTCAAAATTGCACCTTAACTAATCATTTCGGTGTCACGTGAACTAAACCAATCGGAGCGGCCGTCTCCCTTTCCTTTTGGAAGCCGGGCGCGCTTGCACTGTGGGAGGCCGCTATTATAAAGGTGGGTGTGCCAAGTCCTCGGAAAGAACGCGGATAGATGTTCACAATAATAATTCTGGACATTGCGATCATTTTATTTGTAATCTTTTGCACGTTTGCGTGCTGCTTCACGGTCCGGTGTGTGCGTAGGAAGTATCGCGCACGCGTTTATTTTTATAACAAAACAAAAAGCACCTTTGACTCAAGAGCAGGTTTTTGCGTTTCAATGGCTTTCCGCCGCCTCAAGATAGCGACGTGCCAGCGATCCTCCCGACCGCAACTCATTTTAACAACGCCCGCGTGCACTCAGACGGGGGCAAGTTCATTTACCATTTAAACAACACAGCCGCCGGACGGCAAAAATGACATCCGCGTCAGCGCGAGAACTTGCAGAGAGTCGTAGCTCGGCCTCGTTTTACACCGGACGGAAGACGGAGCCTGAAAATCACTGTGAAAATACGAGCGAGGTACCACGTGTTTGTTATCGGGCATTAGAGGCGTGTTGTTGCCTCTGGCGACAGCCGGCCCGTTACCCAGTCTCATATTTACTAAAGGCATCAACAGCCGTCTCATCTACCTCCTGAACAAGAGCGCGAATAGCCGCCTATTCGTCCGCAGCCGCTTCGTGCCGGGCGAGAGCCGCCTCGGGCGTTTTCCTGCCAACTGCGAAAGAGAATTTTTGTCGTCACTCCCGGTATATATATAAAAACATTGACTTTGAGAAGATTCTTCCGAACGCGTCGGACTCGTGTAAACCTGACGTAGGCCTCCTCTCTGTCCCCCGTAGGCTACCTTCGTGTTCTCCCTGGTGTGTTGGTCTCCGCTGAGCCTGGGGAAAGGACTGGTCGCTCCGGCCTGGGCCACCTCGCTGGGCTGGATCCTGACCCTCTCCTCCGTCTCCCTGCTTCCCACGTGGGCCGTGTACGTCCTGGTCACCACCCCGGGAACCCTGGCGCAGGTCGTACCGCCATCTCTCTTTTGATCTTTCTACCCCGGTCGGCTCCCGAGAGCGTACCGTCGACCCGGGGGCGTTATAGGTTCTGTGCGTGCGCAGCGTTTCTCCAGATGAAAGCGAGATGTTAAAAGTTTAAAAAAAGAAAAAGCGTACAGATTTGTTGAAAACGCGAAGGGTGCCGCGACCTAACTATGACCTTTTGACCCCCGCAGCGCTTCCAGCGTCTGTGCAGCCCCGCCAAAACCTCGTCGACGGCCTTCCAACAGTTCTCCACCAACGGCCTGGCGCTCGCCTACAGCCCCACGCCGCCCGTCGCCGAGAAGCCAAAGGAACCGATCCCGGAAATCATCCGGGACCAGAAGACCCGATAACGGTCACCCGACAGCATGTGACATTTGATGCCGCTCAGCCAATCAGGTGTGCCGAACGGGAGGGTTTTAAGGTTTAGAGTTGACGGTGCCCGTTTCCATTCGAATACGGCCTCGTTTTGAAATGAATTTATAACACTCGATCCACTTTGACAGTCAAAAGGTTATTTTGGACAAAACCGAAGAAACAGCCAACGCAAGATGTTTTTGTTACTCGCAGGAAATGACGTACAGTCACACCGGGATGTCTCACGGCGTCCGCGCGGCGAACTTAACGAGGGCCGCCCGAACGCGCCATCTCTTTCGCCGCGTTTACGATCGATCGGTCGGTTCGGGCCTCGGCCGAGGGTCCGGCCCCGAATCGGGACGCGGCGCGTCTAACCTTTTTGAGATCGGCCCCTTCAGCCCGTTCCGGCTACCGGAGTTGGTTTTCGCAAAAGAGCACACACTCCTGGATCTTAACCGTTTGTTTTTTTTTTGTTGTTCCTCCCTACTTAACATCTCTTGCTTGGTTGGTTTTTTTTTTTTTTTTTTTTGGTCGTCACTGGACTCGTCGACCGGAGAAAACGCAGCACTTGCAGCCTTTCGACGCACAAGACGCAAGCAAAGAGCAGCGCTCCCTTGTTTTCCAGCTCTACCGAGTTCTCACGGGGCGATCGGTATCCTCTCTGTGAGAGACGGAGAGATCGGCGCCGGCGTCGGGGTGCGCGCTTAGCTCTCGGCTCTCCTCCGAAGATGCTTTTTGTTTCGGTGCGGCCGTCATCCGAAATGACTCCGCGAGTCAGGTTTGTATTACGTAGCGATTGATCTGGATTTGATTTATGCGCTTCCGCCTCTCACGACGGGGTCGGAACGGTTCATAACACGCCTTACATCCGGACCAATCGCAGCCGAGCCTCGGCTCGTTACGGCCGACGCATCGAGCGCATTACTCTCGTGTCGCGGTTAAAACTGTACCGCTAACGAAATGACAGCAATGTAATCCGTTTTGACTTTTATCAGTTCTCAAAGGCATTATCATGACAGCATCTTTGCACTGTAACAAAATCTCACGCTGGGAAACATGCAATCATAGTATCACAATCAGCACACCTGTATGTTCACACAAAATGTTAATAGCGCTGATGCTTTGTAGTGCAAGGGTTGTTTTTTTTTGTTTGTTTGTTTGTTTGTTTTTGTTTTTATCCTGTGCACCAAAGTGTAACTTGTTTATTTTCTATCACTCCGTCGTGATTCTTTCTGCCGAGGACTGTTAACTGTAACATTTGAATGGCGACATGCAGTATAAGAAAATGATCTTAAAGCGATGTAGGGATGTATATATTTTTGCAGAAGACGATTTTAAGTGTGGAAGAATGTCACAGCGACGTGTTCCGTAATCAATCCGTCGACGCATTAAGACCGGCGTCGAGAGATGTGTACCCGTCTCCGCTAAACCGCCTCGTACCCTGTTAATAAAAACAACTTCAATTCACATCTCGCTCAGATTCCAGTCAGCGCCGACTCCACAATGTCCGCAAATGCATTTCATAATTGACTTCTTTCTTGTTTTGTTTTTTTCTTCCATCGTCGGAAACGATTTTTTTTTTTTTTTTTTTTTTTTTAAAGGGGGTAGGGGGGGAGTTTAGGTTGTGATGGGAAATCGGCAGTAACTGATCTGGGACATAATGTACTCTTCGCTGCCTGCGTAAATCTCCAACAAGCGTAACGAGGAGGACGATTTCTCCATCGAGTGTGATGTGTTTTACATGTTAGAATATTAAAAGAGAAGAAAGAAAAAGTTCCTCACGCAAACTTGAAACTTCTGTCATTCAGATCCGGATCAGAGTTTTGGATCGAAATCCTAACCAACGCTCCTCTGAGATTAATTTAACGCAGAAAAACCCATCCGGTGTCTTTTGAAAGGCTTTCACTGACTTCCGATTGATCCGATGTGTGTTATCATCTGTTTACATTTGTATACATGTGCCTCTTTATTTTAAAGTGGGCTTCTTGTACCATTTTCTTTTCTAAATGAACATATATATATATATATATACATATACACATATATATATATATACAGTATCTACGTTGTGGATAAAATAATTTGTGCTGACTGTTCATTTCAAGTCAAGTGAGAAGCTGTGTGTGCGTGTGCGCAGGTGTGTCAACAGAACAGAGTATACCTGCGGTCGAGGCGAGCCGTAAGCCGGTCGACGGTTGCTAGGGCTCTCTTTCCCTCCGCGCCACGGTAACAGATGCCGAGGACACACCCGGAAACGAGGAAGAGAGACGGAGGACAAAGGAGCGAGCTCCGTCGGCCGCGAGACCGAGAACAAGCGCTGCGATTGCGGTTCTCTTCATCTGAAGCGGTTTCATCCTGATGGGAATTACTGGTTTAACATCCACGAAGGGATAGAGGAGGATGGAGTGTGTGCGTGCGCGTGTGTGTGTAGAGGAAGGTGGAGGGGGGGGGGGGGGGGGATTTTGACACCACCACTTAGACAGAGCCCGGTGGTTATGTAAAAGGCTCGGCGTGTCAATTAACCGTATTGGGTTGCCGCCCCTCCCAGCCACCGTAGGAAGTGGGCCGGTCCCTCACACACACGTGGCTCGGCACGCGGGGGAGGGGGGGTTCTCACACACACACACACACACTTGTTTTGGTGACGAGCGCTACTGTATGCAGCCTGCTTCGCACGTGTGATCCGGGTTACTGTGTAATTGTGTGTGTGTGTGTGTGTGTGTGTGGATAACGGGGGCGGTTTATGTCCATATGGTTGTTTTGGCATACATGTTTGGTTTCAGATGATGGGGATTAAAAATGATCCAATGGGCTGAGCGTGTGAGATTCAAAGAGGGAGGGAGAGGACGGCGTTGTAGGGATGGGAGCCAAAGCAATGCGTGTATCTGGGTGTTGTTTCAGTGCAGCTTTGAAAGACACTGGAAAGTTGATGTATTTTTTTCTTCTCAGGCTCGGCGCCACTCGGACAAAAGATGCGAAACCCCGCTCGTGCGTCGTCTCTCGTCTCACGTGCATTTTAACTTTTGCACGTAAGCACCAAGTGTACATCTTGCCTGATCGAACATCCTCTCACACACGCACACACACACACACACACACACACCGCGCTGGGCTTTACGGGCGTCTTCTCGCTGCAGGCGATACACTTGACAGTTCGGCGTAAAGAGACGAGACTCGATGACAGGGAGGGAAAAAGAATCGGGCAGTGGGGGTGGCAGACGCGTTGCGTAACAGCAGGGTGGTTTTGACACGAGGTTCAGCCGGATACCGGATCCACTGCGCGGCGGCTGTCTTCAGGTTTGCGCGGTGCGCGTTTTCACGTCCGATATTAGGCAGCAGGGCCGTAGCAAAGAGATTTTAGGAGCACTGAGCTCGTGAGCTAAAGTCCCCCGCCCCCTCTCCCACACACATAAACCCCACCCGGATCGGAAGGTTCTGAATATTTGCGGCACGTATATTGTAAATAAACGTGACTCTGAAGGTGCAGCTCTGTTGAGGAACCGTCAACTGACATTTGTTCTCGTCTGAATCTAAAGCGTGTCCTCGGTGTGGGATGTTTCACGCGTGGATCTGACGGGGGGGGGGGAGGCTTACGGGCGGCAGCACACGGCGTTCCCTTTTTTGGCCACGCTTCCTCCGACCGCCCACACGCGCTCTCACGCCCACTCCCCGCTGCATCGGCGCGCCACGCTGCCCACGCCGCTCACTCGTCCAAAGGCTTTGGATTAGCGCCCCGCTCGAGCAGAGCCGACGCGGCCTCCCACCGGTTTGACGCAGCGAGGGTGAAATCGAATATCCGTTCTCAAGTTGTGCCGCGCGACAAAGACGAGGCCTTCCTCTTCGGCACGCAGGCACACACCTCCCCCGTCGCGCGCAAAGGTAATAGCTGTTTGGTGAGTCAGCAAACGAGCGGCGTCTTGGAACTTTGAAGAAAGACTCTTTTCAAGCAAAAAAAAAAAACAACAACAAAAAAAAAAGCCACTCTCCTGTCGGCTGAGTGTGTTTGTGCACGAGTGCCACACTGTGACTTCAGCTCCAGTGAGGTACGCATGGCTAAATCCCTCCCCGCACACAAGTATGACATCCTATTGGCACCACCACACACACTTCCCTAAAGGTACAATAAATAATCAAGACAGCTCCCAGGGCGGTTCGAGGCACAGACACACACCTGCAGAGTTACACACACACACACTTTTGACAGCACCTACTGTATGTACACTCAGATTTCCTCCATCTCCTCTTGCTCGCTCGCTCACACACACACACCATTAAATGTCTCACATGGGAACGGTGAACTCCCAGAGTTCTTATTCGGTAATGGCCATAAATTATCTATTCCCCTTTAGTTTGCTGAAACTCTCCAGTAAAATCCTGTCAGACTTTATTTTATTTTTTTTTTGTGCCTTCAATTATTAAAGGAGTCAAAAGTGGTAAAAGTGTAAAAATAACAGGCTCGTGTTTAACGGAGACGTTTTCAATTTGAGATAAACGCTGTCGGTTCCGCCGGCGGTGCCCTGAGGCTGTTTAGGAACTTGTTTTTGTTGCAGGCTACAAGTGATGTCGATGTGTTGAAATTGATGAAAACATAATAAGTGGATGATTGTCACTGAGGAGACAGATTTGATGTTTATTCAGAACCAGAAGTGCCTTGAAAGTCAACATTTTCTGGTTGAATCCCCCCCCCTCTCCTTCCACCTCTTTCCTCTCAATAATCATTCAAAGGGATCGTGATAGACTTGCAGGCAATAACAGGCGTCTCTTTCCTTCCCTTTGCTGAGGCAATGGGAAATACTCCAGTGACAGCATTGTTGAGGTTTCTCTCCTCTCCTCCAGCACTTGACTTTACTCTGATTTGAGGAAGAGAAGGAGAGAGAGAAAGAGGAGAGGGGGGAGGGAGGGGGGGGGTGGAGGGGTAGGTCGGAGAAGGGAGGGGAGGGGAGTGGTGATTGAGCGCAAAGGGGGCAGGACTTTTTCTCTCCGGGTCCTATTAAGAGCAAACTTTGTGTTTTTGTTCTCCAAGTTCAGCTCAGTGCTCTCCAGCCTGCACACAGTTCCTCCTCTGCTGCTCGTTTTGTTTTGTTTTGTTTTTTCTTTCTTTTTCAGTTCTTTCCTCAATGGTTTTGTTTGCTTGGCTGTTTTTGCATGGGGGATTTGGACACGGAGAGGATGCGCTTTTTGGAGGAAGAAACACTGAAAGTTGTGTCTTTGGCCGGCCCGGGGTTGTTTTAGTGGATTCGTAGATGGTTTTCGGGTTGGAATGAACAATGGTGCGGCTCCTTGGTGCTGTGGCAGAGGGCGTGCTCCGGTTTCGGCTGCTGTTGCTGTGCGTCGTGGAGTTGGAGCTGGGAGCCGGGCTTCCTACTTTCCAGGGTTTCTATCTTCCACCTGCGAGCGGGTCGCTTCTCACACCTGCCCGGAGGACGGACGGGGTGGTGCGGACCATCGACCGGATATACCACGGAGGAGGGAAGGTCGGCTACCTGGTGTACCTGGACGGGAGCCGGTTTCAGCTGGACATGGAGCGCGACGAGTCGCAGCTGTCGCATCACTTCAGCCCCCAGTATGCGCTCGCCGCGACGGGGCAGAGCCCCGCGCCTCTGCAGCGGGAGTGCGTGTACCGCGGGACAGTGAACTCCAAGTCGGAGTCCCTGGCCGTGTTTAACCTCTGCGGAGGGGGTGTCGAGGGCTTCTTCGCCGTGGACCACGCGCGCTACACCGTCACGCCTATCATCAGGGCGAAGGGCCACGAGCACGACGTGCGCGCCCTGCAGGACAAGGACGCGGAGAGCGCGCTCCACGCGTTCACGCGCGAAAGTTTCAGCTTCGAAGCCGCGAGCGAAGGGCGCGAGAGCTGCGGGACGCGCGACGGGCGCAGGGGACGCAGAGATGCGGGGGGCAAACGCCGGCACGGAGGTCGCGGCAAGGGGAGACGGGCCAGAGAGCGGGTCGCCGCGGAAAGCGAAGATGAGCGCGGCGTGCGCGGGGGGACGCGGTGGAGTCAGTCGGCCGAAGTCGCCGCTCCGGAGCCGGTCGCGCCGCGGCGCAAGAGATCGATGTCTCGCGCCAGGCACGTGGAGCTGCTCCTGGTGGCCGACGAGACCATGAGCAAGAAATACGGCAAGGACTTGAACCACTATTTGCTCACACTGGCTTCGATCGCCTCCAAGTTGTACGGGCACGCCAGCATCGAGAACCCCATCCGGCTGACGGTGGTGAAAGTGTCCGCGGTCACGGAGAAGGAGAAGGGGCTGGAGGTGTCCAAGAACGCCGCGGCGACACTGAAGAGCTTCTGCAAGTGGCAGAACCAGCAAAACCCGCTGGACGACGACCACCAGCACCACCACGACGCCGCCATCCTCTTCACCAGGCAGGTAAACAAAGTCCCCTCGTTTTTGACGACGCGCTTCCACCTGCGCGCCGCGAGGATCTGGGTCCGCCCGCCTTCCCGCTCCGGGGAGGGGAGACGGCTCAGAGATGCCAAGGCAGCGGAGTGACGCCACGGTTTGTTTTGATTTTGCGGTGCACGCGGTGGCAGCTGGTTTACAGTAACTAAGCACTCGGCGCATAAGAAGCGGGGTGGCCCGCTGTGAAAAAATAACACGCAGCGTAATCGTTGACACGCGCTGCATTTGAAATACGTAACAGCTTAATTGGACTCGGAGCCCGCAGGTGCTCATTTTGGCTCATTTGAAGAAGACGAGGTTCTGCTTCCCAAGCGGTCCACCCTTTCAGCGCGCGTTTTCTTTTTTCCGATCTACGTTTTGCGCCCCTATCCTCCCTTATTGGCCGAACGTTGCGCGCGTAACGCAGCGGGGTCGGTGAAACGGCCATAAAAACAAAACAAAAACTGTATTTCCTGCGCCTGGTGTTTTTCTGGGCAGGCTCTCGTGTCTCCAGCCTCCCCCTCCCAGTCCCCCGACAGGCCGAAAGCCTCAGAGTCCGTGTGATCTGAGGCGCGCAGCCGCGTCCACGGACGCACGCACATTCTTCCCAGGGTAGGAGGTTTGAAATCAGCTGCTGGGTGCATGGCAGAAATCTCCCAGAAAAAGCTGGCTCTCTCTCTCCCCCCCACATACACACCCCCGAAGCAGCACTTAATTAGGTAGTCATCCCAGTCTTGCACTTGCAACACCCCCCCCCCCCCCCCCCCCCTCTCTCTCTCTCTCTCTCATCACTCCAGTCTGCACATTTTTTCCCAGTTACTTTTCCAGCGTCTTGTCAGCTGGTGCTGGGAGCTGTCAGAAAAACAAACATCCACCCCGCGAGAAGCCGTACGTTTACCGAGACCACACTCGTCCATCCCTTCTTTCACCATCCCTTTCTCTCTCCCCCACCCTCCCTCCCTCCCTCCCTCTCTTCCTCCTCCTTCCCTCGCTGCCCGGTCCAAAGCCGCAGGGCTGTGCATTCTTCACCTCTCCGGGTGTGGCTTTATAGTTCACTGGTTAACTCCAGTTGAGGTGTCAGATATCTTTCCCTTGGATTGCGGTGTATTCAAGTCACGCAAGCGCTCGTCAAAAGAACAAAGGGCGTGACCTCGGATCTCCCGCACTCGCGCGTAGTCGGCAAAGACGGCCGGCCCGGGGCTCCTCGGTAACCCTGACGCCGCTACGTCTGCACAGGCGTGCCCGAGAGAGCCCGGGCGGGAAGAGGTGGCATCCCATCAGGTCGGGCAGGGTGGGAAGACCGAGGGGGGGGGGGGAGAAGAAAGTTGCCAAATTGTCATCGGAGAACCGTGTGTTTCACGAAAGGCTGATATTTACCTTAACAATATCAGTCGGCTCTCGATCGGTCTCGCCTGTCGCGGCAGTTGCATTATTCAGAAAGCTGCCGCCAGACGTTCTTTCACACGCATCTCACCTTCACTGTTGAACCCGGAGGTCAGGCTGCGGATTTAACCTGTCGCCAGCGGGTGTAGTCGCCCGCTACGGCTCCTGTAACTCGGTACAGACTCCTATGAAACATTATCAGGCGGGCTCTCTGTTCCCTCTCTGTTCCATATATGTTCTATCCCTGTTCTCTCTCTGTTCTATCTCTTTTCCCTCTCTGTTCCCTCTATGTTCCCTCTCTGTTCCATCTCTGTTCTATCTCTGTTCCATCTCTGTTCTATCTCTGTTCCCTCTCTGATCTATCTCTGCTCCCTCTCTGTTCCCTCTCTGTTACATCTCTGTTCCCTCTCTGTTACATCTCTGTTCCATCTCTGTTCCCTCTCTGTTCTATCTCTGTTCCCTCTCTGTTCTATCTCTTTTCCCTCTCTGTTCCATCTCTTTTCCCTCTCTGTTCCCTCTCTTTTCCCTCTATGTTCCCTCTCTGTTCCCTCTCTGTTACATCTCTGTTCTATCTCTGTTCCCTCTCTGTTCCATCTCTGTTCTATCTCTGTTCCCTCTCTGATCTATCTCTGCTCCCTCTCTGTTCCCTCTCTGTTCCCTCTCTGTTCCATCTCTGTTCCCTCTCTTTTCCCTCTATGTTCCCTCTCTGTTCCCTCTCTGTTCCATCTCTTTTCCCTCTCTGTTCCCTCTCTGTTCCATCTCTGTTCTATCTCTGTTCCATCTCTGTTCTATCTCTGTTCCCTCTCTGATCTATCTCTGCTCCCTCTCTGTTCCCTCTCTGTTACATCTCTGTTCCCTCTCTGTTACATCTCTGTTCCATCTCTGTTCCCTCTCTGTTCTATCTCTGTTCCCTCTCTGTTCTATCTCTGTTCCCTCTATGTTCCCTCTCTGTTCCCTCTCTGTTACATCTCTGTTCTATCTCTGTTCCCTCTCTGTTCCATCTCTGTTCTATCTCTGTTCCCTCTCTGATCTATCTCTGCTCCCTCTCTGTTCCCTCTCTGTTCCCTCTCTGTTCCATCTCTGTTCCCTCTCTTTTCCCTCTATGTTCCCTCTCTGTTCCCTCTCTGTTCCATCTCTGTTCCCTCTCTGTTACATCTCTGTTCCATCTCTGATCTATCTCTGTTCCCTCTATGTTCCGTCTCTGTTCCATCTCTGTTCTATCTCTGCTCCCTCTCTGTTCCCTCTCTGTTACATCTCTGTTCCATCTCTGTTCCCTCTCTGTTCCCTCTCTGTTCTATCTCTTTTCCCTCTCTGTTCCATCTCTTTTCCCTCTCTGTTCCATCTCTGTTCCCTCTCTGTTCCATCTCTGATCTATCTCTGTTCCCTCTATGTTCCGTCTCTGTTCCATCTCTGTTCTATCTCTGCTCCCTCTCTGATCTATCTCTGCTCCCTCTCTGCTCCCTCTCTGTTCCCTCTCTGTTACATCTCTGTTCTATCTCTGTTCCTTCTCTGCTCCCTCTCTGCTCCCTCTCTGTTCCCTCTCTGTTACATCTCTGTTCCCTCTCTGTTACATCTCTGTTACATCTCTGTTCCCTCTCTGTTCTATCTCTTTTCCCTCTCTGTTCCCTCTCTGTTCCCTCTCTGTTCTATCTCTGTTCCCTCTCTGTTCCATCTCTGTTCCCTCTCTGTTCTATCTCTGTTCCCTCTCTGTTCTATCTCTTTTCCCTCTCTGTTCCCTCTCTGTTCCCTCTCTGTTCTATCTCTGTTCCCTCTCTGTTCCATCTCTGTTCCCTCTCTGTTCCATCTCTGTTCCCTCTCTGTTCCATCTCTTTTCCCTCTCTGTTCCATCTCTGTTACATCTCTTTTCCCTCTCTGTTCCCTCTCTGATCCCTCTCTGTTCCCTCTCTGTTCCATCTCTGTTCCCTCTCTGTTGTGCTTTGCTGTGCGTTTAATTTTGCGCACAAGGTGCAGGGAGGTGTTTTCTCAGGGAAATAACTCGTAGCGGATGGAGTTGTACAACAAGTCATCTCCCGCGCGTGAATCGGGAGCGACCGGAGAGGCAGATGACGTTCATGGTGGCTTTCTGAAGTAGAAGCGAAGCTCGGAGCGACCGCGGAGTCAGAGCGGTCCTTTGTTCCCGGACGGGAGGACTGAGTCGGAGGGAACCGGCCTCTTTGCGGTCGGGTCCAATTACTCGCGACACCCCGCGGCTGCAGCGAGCTGACCCGTGCGCTGGTGCCACCCGGTCCCACGCACACCGGCACCGGAACAAAACAACGGGTACATTGAGGGGACACTCGTGCCCCGAGCGCGCGCGCGCGCGCGCATGCAGCGGGAACATGAAGCGTTACGCGCGGCCGTGTCGCCGCGGGCCTGGACGGGGGCAGACAAAGCCCCGCTTGTACCGTGACCCGAGCCGCGGAGACATACGGGCATAGTGTTCGCGGTTCGATTCCTTTTGCTTCAAATGTCAGGACGGACGTCGCCGGCGATACCGAGGTACAGTTCTCATCGGGACGGCGGCCGCAGGCCGCGCGGCGACATAGACGCGGCGCGTACCCGTACGCTGCGTACCCCTACGCCGTCCCGTTTCCTCCACACAGTTATGCGACTCGGCCTCCGGCGACGCGCGTACAGCTCTCCCTCTCGTCTTTATCCGTCCTTCTCCTCTCCCTGCGTCCACACATGTACGAGTGTACATTTCCCAGCCCTCGCCCCCCGTCACAGCTACTCCCTCTATTTGCTTTAAAGCTTCTGAATATTTCACACGTGCTCCGCTCGGTCCGGGCGACGGCTCTCGGGTCCCGAACCCTCGGCCGAGGCCCCGGAGACGCCGGTCTGGCCCCCGTAGCGACAGGTGAGCCTCGGCCTCTTTGCGCCGCGACGCATCAGCGACTCCCCGGAGACGCGACCGCGGCCTGAAGTTTCCTCTGCGCGCCGACCTCGGGTACCGGCCGGCGTGCCAATTCGTTTTGGATAGCGAAACTTTGGATTTTAGGATTACGCGATCAGTCCGTTTTTCTTATTATCATTAATCTGCCACTCTGATCTGGACTTTTCCATCCTAACCGGGCGTCGCGGGAACGTTATGGATGTCGGGGAGACGGCACTTTTGTGAGTGGCAGCGGGTCTCGCAGAGCGAGCTCAACTCTGCAAGAGGAGCTGCTGCGTGTGCGTGTGTATGTCTGGGTCTGGCCGGCTGTTTGTTTAACACAAGTCTTGGCTTAGATCGCAAGTGGTCTTGTACCACACACACACACACACACACACACACACACACACACACACACACACTGTAAGCACGGCTCTGATCTCCTCCTGACCTTCCCAACCAGCTCGCCACCTGTTCTGCTGTTATTTCTGCCAATATTACTGTAACTCCTTGTTCTCGCGGTCCTTCTCTTTAATTTCCGGCAATCCTCCATCCTTTCGCCTGAAGTCTGATCCCTCCATTTATTTCTCTTTCCGTCCCGCCCTCTTTTTCTCGTCGCTCGTCCGTCGGAGGCCGACAAGACAAATTGAGGAACAGACTTAGCGGGGGGGAAGGAGTAAATAAATGGTGGATGTGAGTTTTGGGGTTACGCGGGGTATTATTTCTACGTCGCTATTTAAACGGAGATTCCGCTTTTTTCAGCCGCGCGTTTCCTGTTACGCTGCGTTGTGCCAACGAAAGCTGTGTATGCAACAGAGCGAAAGAAAAAGAGCCCGGGAGGAGACGCGTGGGTAAATATATGAAACGGTTCGAGGCGTAAAGAGCACGGGAAAGACAAAGAGGCAAAATACGAAGCGAAACCGTCCGCTCCAAATAAATAGTTTTCGAGCGAGGTAAGGGGGGAAAAAAACCTCCCTCTCGGTAACCACCCGCGCGGCCGGATGCGGCCTTTCTTTGCTTCTGGTGTATCCGTCGGACAGAAGTCAAAAGGGAGGACTCTGTAGGCGTGAGTGTCCGGTCGCATTGACAAACGCTCCGTATGTTGTCCCTAAATGGACTATATTATAGTTATCTGTGCGTGCGTGTGTGTGTGTGTGTGTGTGTGTGTGTGTGTGTTGGTCCCATCCAGTCAAGTCACGTGTGCGAGTGCAGAACACAGGGCAGTTTGTTCCAAAGCGATCGGGCCGGAACGGGTAACCCCCCCCCCCCCCTCCCCCTCCCCGCGGCGCCACTCGCACACGAGCCAGCAGGCCTGTCAGCCCCACTTGACATGACGATTCATCCTCTCCACGGGATTTGTGTGTGTGTGTGTGTCTGCGAGCTGAGCGTACGTTTGCAGCGTTGTCGTGCGTTTGCGCGGGCCCACGTGGAGGCGCGCGTGCGCACCCGACGCGGCGGTTACGATCGGGCGATGGATCGGCGCGGCCCGGGGCCTCGTCTGCACGGACACGTGCGGGAATCAAAACAACGATCGATACTCTGCGCTCAGGCGCCCGGCCGAGGGGCGGACAGAGCCGATCTAAAAAAGAAAAGATGGCGAGGACCGTGTGACGGCCGTAGTCCGGCCCCCGACACTCCCGAAACGCGATGACAGCTTTGGGGAAAGTTATAAAAAAAAAAAAAAAAAAGTCATTATGTTTTAGGAGGCGGATGGCGGGAAAGAAGAACGTAGAAGGAAAGTGAGAATGTGGAAACGCCTTCGTTCAAAGGAGTTTGTGTTCATTGGGCTTCAGACGTTTCTGTTTTGGATCAGGCGTGGATTAAAGCGTGCCGGTCTTCCCTCCATCCAGGACCTCTGCGGCCACCACTCCTGCGACACCCTGGGCATGGCGGACGTCGGCACCATCTGCTCTCCGGAGAGAAGCTGCGCCGTCATCGAGGACGACGGGCTTCACGCCGCATTTACCGTCGCGCATGAGATAGGTAGGCATGGATACACACACACACACACACGCCGAGGCAAAACAGGCCAGGGCACACACACCTGTCAGCACATTTCTCTCCCTGATGACTATCACCGGAGCGTTGTCTGATAGCGTTTGCCCTCGGTGTGTTTACTTTAGTTTCTCAGGCGAGTCCTGGCGTTTCTGGCATTACTGACATTCTGCTCATTGCGCGGTCGCGATGCGACCCGTTGTAAAATGTCCTTCCTCAGGTCACCTGCTCGGTTTGTCCCACGACGACTCCAAGTTCTGCGAGGAGCGCTTCGGAGTCAACAGCGACAAGCGGCTCATGTCGTCCATCCTCACCTCCATCGACGCCTCCAAACCCTGGAGCCGCTGCACCTCGGCGACCATCACCGACTTCTTCGACGACGGCAACGGTGAGCGTGGGAAACAATGTGTGGAGCCGTAAAGACGCGGGTGGGCTGGTGGTGGGAGGGGGGGGGGGGGGTCGGCAAAGCGTCTTTAACAGCGAGAACCTTCCCCGGCCAACGGAAGTTGTATTTCCAAATGGCGGAGATGAGTCGTGCATCGCGTTCCCGTTTCATCCGGCGACCTCGTAAACACCGTCCTCTTTCTTCTCCTCCCCCCTCCCCCCGCAGCCGAGTGTCTCCTGGACTCCCCCCGCCAGCCTCTCCTCGGCCCCGAGGAGCTCCCGGGGCAGAGCTACGACGCCGCGCGCCAGTGTCGCCTGGCCTTCGGCCCCGAGTACACGGTCTGCCCGGGCATGGACGTGTGCTCTCGCCTGTGGTGCGCCGTTATCCGCCAGGGACAGATGGTGTGTCTGACCAAGAAGCTGCCGGCGGTGGAGGGAACGCCCTGCGGGAAGGGACGCATCTGCCTGCAGGGGAAGTGCGTGGACAAGACCCGCAAGAAGCACTACTCGGTAAGAGGGGGGACGGGACGGGACGGGAATACGGTAAAGGACGCGGGAGACGGAAGGCGTTTGTCAAGGGAGAGCAAAAAAAAAAAGGGACTAACGTCAGAAATAGATTTCTTTTAATAGCTCCAAAACGGATATTTTAAGAGTTCCTTTTCACATTGTACAAATGTATTTTTGGGGAGACAAAGGGAAAACAGAATAAGGGTCACGTACAGCGCACGGGGGCGCTATTAAGAAAGTAGACGGAGGCACTTAACGAGAAGAAAATGTGACCTTGTTTACTGCTTTATTTCCCGCGCGCCACTTCTGATCTGTCCTATTTGTTGTCTGGTTTTTTTTTCGTTGTTCGAACGGGATCTAAATCGAATTTGGCCTTAATGAGTTAAAGGACTAAATCTGCTCTCGGCAGGCTGTCGACGTATCGGGGGGGGGAAGAGAGCTCGAGTCAAAAAGGGAACGGGTGGGGGGTTGGGGGGGAGGGAGGGAGGAAGAATATTTCCTTTGTGTTTATTTGTCACATGACATTCGACGAGCCCGACTCGGCGCTTGGCAGGCGGCCGCGTGCGTGGACGCGGCCCAAGTTCAGACTCGCTTCGTGTTCGTCGCCTCGAACGACGAGCCGTACCCCCCCCACACACACACACACTCTTCCTCCGTGGTAGTCTTCAGGATCTTTTGACCTCTCCATATTTCTTGCAGTGCGATTGCAGATGAAATAGCTTTTACTGTGGAAAAACAAAAAGTTCAAGCGCTATTAAAGAGTCAGGACGGAAAAGCTGTTTCCAAAGAGGGTTACAAAATCATCGACCTCGTCTCATAAAACGTTAAACGGTACTTGTGCAGACATTTTCATCCACCAGTTGGAAAAAAAAAAAAGACGACGAAAAACCCCCAATAATAAGTATGTTACCTGAAGAATTGGGGTGGGGTGGGGGGTCGGGGGGAGAGCATGTGAGCTGAACCACAGATCCTGCTCTGTCGGGCTAATGAGTGGCTTTCGACAGACTGTAGTTACTATCACATGAGGATAATCTCCTTCTATTTCTGTCTTTCGTGTCTTGTTTCTTTTCCACACCGCAATGAATGCCACATTTTTCCGTTTAACAGATCTCTCTCCAGAGGGCTTTTCCCGTGACAGGCGGCCCGGCCCGGCCCGGCCCGGCCGGGCAACCGCTCGCAACGTGTCGGATAAGCGCTAATTGTTCCCTCTCATCTCCTTTCATGTTTTTTCCTCTCTTTCCTTTCCCCTCATCCCTCTCTACCGTCCGATCTCCCCTCTGCTGTCATTTCGGCCGTCCCTTACATCCTCTTTCATCTTCCCTCTCCTCTCCTCCCCCCTCTCCCTCCCCTTCTCCCCCTCCCAGGCCTCCAACCACGGCAGCTGGAGTTCTTGGGGTCCTTGGGGTCTGTGCTCCAGAACTTGCGGAGGCGGCGTGCAGTTTGCCCAGCGTCTGTGCAACAACCCGCCGCCACGTAACAACGGGCGCTACTGCATGGGGAAGAGAGCCGTCTATCGGTCCTGCAACGTCACGCCGTGCCCGGCGTCGAGTGAGTGCGACGATCGCGGAAGTACAACGGGTTGACGTACGGTACCGAATACATTTCAAACCTTTCCGAATGCAACTTTTGTCCAGGTAAGAGTTTCCGCCAGGAGCAGTGCGAGGTGCGAAACGGTCCTCAGACGGATCCGAAGGGGGTGAAGACCTTCGTGGAGTGGGTGCCCAAGTACGCGGGAGTTCTCCCCAAAGACGTGTGCAAGTTAACCTGCCGAGCAAAAGGAACCGGATACTACGTGGTGTTCTCTCAGAGGGTGAGCGACTTAGACGACAGAGATGCAGAGTATTTAACGAGGGGAAAGTCAACAACGAGTATCTGTATGTATGTATATATGTACGTATGTATGTATATATGTACGTGTGTATGTATGTATGTACGTATGTACGTATGTACGTACGTATATGTGTATGTATGCATGTATGTATGCATGTATATATATATATGTACATATGTATGCATGCATGTATATATATGTACATATGTATGTATGCATGTATATACATATGTACATATGTATGTATGTATGTGTACATATGTATGTATGTATGCATGCATGCATGCATATATACATATGTACGTATGTATGTATGCATGTATGTATGTGTACATACGTATGTAATGCACGCATGTGTACATATGTATGTACATGTGTATGTATGTATGTTTATGTGTGTATGTATGCATGCATGTATGTATGTGTGTACGTACTTACGTATGTATGTGTGTATGTACATATGTATGTGTATGTATGTGTGTGTATGTACATATGTATGTGTGTGTGTATGTACGTATGTATGTATGTGTGTATGTACATATGTATGTAGGTATGTGTGTATGTATGTATGTGTGTGTGTATGTACATATGTACATATGTGTGTGTGTGTGTGTGTGTGTATGTACATATGTATGTATGTATGTATGTATGTATGTATGCGTGTGTGTATGTACATATGTATGTAGGTATGTATGTATGTATGTGTGTATGTACATATGTATGTAGGTATGTGTGTGTGTGTGTATGTACATATGTACGTATGTGTGTATGTACATATGTATGTAGGTATGTATGTATGTATGCGTGTGTGTATGTACATATGTACTTATGTATGTAGGTATGTATGTATGTATGTATGTGTGTATGTATGTATGTGTGTATGTACATATGTATGTACGTATGTGTGTATGTGTGTATGTACATATGTATGTATGTATGTATGTATGTGTGTATGCACGTACATCTAACGGTGACACTGCGTTCAGGTGGCGGATGGAACCGAGTGCCGTCCTTACAGCAGCTCGGTGTGCGTGAAAGGGAAATGCGTACGGACGGGCTGCGACGGCATCATCGGCTCCAAGCTGCAGTTTGACAAGTGTGGCGTATGCGGAGGCGACAGCACCGGATGTATACGTGTGGTGGGAAACTTCACCAAGAAGAGGTGAGAACCAAACAAACGTGGACTTTGCATTGTCGCGCATCCTCGCACGCAGACGTTTGTGTAAATGCACCAGAGACGGTAAAGTGTGGCGAGTTTGCGCAGGTGAGGAATTAGAGCAAAAATACCGGCATCGTGGCGGCGTTCATTGCGCATATCCCGACTCTTTTTAACAGTGGCTTTCGACGGACCACATACGTACGAGGAGCCGATCTGACCCCTCTTTTGATTTCTCTCCCGCCAAATAGTAAAGGCTACACCGAGGTCGTGAAGATCCCCGCGGGCTCCACTCACGTCAAGGTTCGTCAGCACAAGGCCAAGGACCAGACCCGCTACACCGCCTACCTGGCCCTCCGACGGCCCAACGGCGAGTACCTCCTCAACGGCAAGTTCATGATCTCCACCTCCGAGACGATCATCCCGCTCAACGGCTCCGTGCTGAACTACAGCGGCTGGAGCCAGAGGGACGAGTGGATCCACAGCGTGGGCCCCGGGGCTCTCCTAGAAGCCCTGGCGGTCCAGATTCTAGCTACGGACGGCAAAAAGCCCCTCGACGTCCGTTACAGCTTCTTCGCGCCCCGCCGGACGCCCCCGCGGCAGCCGTCAGTCGCTCTCGTCCCCGATCGGAAGCGGACCTCGCACGGCGCCGCGACGCCGTCGGCCGCGACGAGGACCGCCGCTACCGCCGGCGCTACGTCTCCCTCCGCCACGTCTGCCTCCGCTCCGGTCCCGGGGCGACCCGCGACTCCGGGTCCCCCGACCCCGGCCCCGGGGCCCCAGTGGGTAACGGGACCTTGGATGATTTGTTCGAGGACTTGCGACACCGGCTGGCAGAGTCGGACGGTGCAGTGCAAAGACCGGGACGGGAAACTGTCTAAGGGCTGCGCGCTGGGCACTCGTCCCTCCGCTTTCAAACACTGTCTGGCGAAGAAATGTTGAGGCGGCGGGAGACGAAGTGACTTTCAGAAAACAGTCGGTAGGAAGACGTTGTAATCCGCACATCCGATAAAGGTCTCGAGCGCCGGACGTAGGACCGCGAGCGAACGAATTGAAGACGTAGAACCCGGGACCGGACCGCGAACTTTGGCGGACGGCGCCCGGAACCCGGAGACGCAAAGCGACTCGGAGGCAGACCGGCACGGAGGTAACCGACGACGACGACGAGTATCGCCCCGGCACAGCGAAGGACTGAAGTCGCACGTTATTTCCACGCGGACGATAAGCGATCGCGTAGCGCCGCGTTCGCCGTGTCTGCGTTGTAATCGCTGCGGGAATTTGGAAGCGACGCCTCTTTCCGTCTTTTGTCACGAGCGCGGAAGCAGTCGCTATTTATCTCGTTATCGTTTCCGCGACCGCGTCTCCCGCGCCTCTCGGCGTTTCCGTCGCCGAGCGGCTCGCGAGATTCGGCGGAAGGACGCGGAAACGCTCGATCGACCTCGGGATCTTCGGAAAAGTAACGAAAAGCAACGGCGACGGAGAAAAGCTCTTTTGGACTAACGGGACCGGGTGCGGCCTTTCGTGCCGATCGGCCGGTCCCGGAGCGCGGCAGAAGATAAAGGCTTACTTTGTCCGGCGTAATTGCACGTTCCGGTCGGCCGCCGTCGCAGTCGGGCCAAAAAAAAACAAAAACGTACAGAGCGGACGCGGCGAAAAGCCTGCGCGGAGTAGTTTGTCGCGGACCGGTTCCGCAGAACGGCAGCCGTGTTAAATTGCGGTCCGCCGTCCCAAATGCGACGCGGCGGGCCGAGTGCTCGCGGTGCCCGTGCCGCGTAGGTCCCGGTGCGATTCCGGGCCAACCGGACCTTCGCGGCACGGATACGCGCTCGCACGCGTCTCAAACACGTACGACGCGTACCGCCGACGTGCGTTTTCGTCGTCCGCCGCGTCCGGAAGCGTCGTCGCTCACGAGTTCCACTCGTATCAATCAATCGTTACGCCGGTGCCGGGAGGACGGTTGTCGGTCCATATCTGTCCGCGTTGTCCGTTTAGGAAACGACGCCGACGCGGTCATTACTGTCCTTTTGCAATTCAACTCTGTCTCCATTCCTTTTCTTACTCGTTCGTTGTACGTCCTGTGTTTGCAAAATGAGTTTGTTTTTTTGTTTTTTTTAAACGCCGACGGGTGGACTTGGCCGCAGCGCATCAATTGCGATTGTGTCACGAAACGGTCCATTAGGGTACAGAGAAAATACTATTTAAAAACGCCCATTTAAATATTGCCACAAAAAAAAGTATTACTTGATAAACAATGCCACATTTGGGGTTAGAGGGTCTTATTGGTTTGTCAAAAAAAAAAAAAAAGATAAAAACGGACCTCGATTTGCCTCCGTTTTCCATGTCAATGCTAAGCTCAAGGGCACGTACGAGTGTGGGATCGATGTTCTCAACTAACTCGCAGCAAGAAAGTCTTATTTCCCTAAATGCGGAAATACTCGTCGAAGCAAAAACACCATCGTCATTACTCGACGCTACTTTCTAGCAGGCCGGTCCTTTAATAATCTCCGCCCAAACTCTTTATCACCTTTAATTGGACGATTTATTTCAGGGATTCGGTGTCAACGTTCCTCGAGACAAAGTTTCTTTTCGGGAAACTGTACGAACGACGGTTATCGCCGGTATCCCCCGAGCAGGGAGAGGGACCCGTTCGGACTCCGAAAACGCTCCCGTCTGCTCCCCTCGCACGGTCGGAGGTGTGGAAACGACGTCGACGTGTCTGTACAGCGAATAGATGTCATATTGTGCGTTCGTATTCAACCGTATTGGCACGTTGAAAAGAACCGTCATTTACACCGATTTGGAGTATTTCAGATTTCCCCTCCTCCTCCTCCTCCTCCTCCCCTACTCCCTTCCCTTCTCGCCGAACGACAGAAACACAGCACTGAACTTGTAATTTATTGTTTGTACAACTGGTATGTGTGAATAAAAAAAAACCAATGCGATGAGTTTTATTTATTATAGTGATTTTGTATCAAATTACTATTTAATTTAGGAATATGACTGTGCAGAATCCTTCCTTTGTAAGAACATAGTGTTTTTCTTTTTCTAGTCATCCACATGAATATATGTATATAAAATCTATATATTTAAATACGTCTGCGTCTGTGTCATTACTTTGGCGGCGGCGTCGGTCGACGACGCGCGTGCGGCAAAGTCGAAGCGGACCGAACGGCATCGGAGTAACTTTGCGAAAGTCGGAGCGGCAGAGAGGAGAAACCGAGCGCGGTGATTCCACGCGGTAAAGTAAAGCGTCGTTATGGCCGTAGAGTGAAACGCCACCGAAAGTGTTGTTCGGGACGGTACCCGAAGCGAAATGTATTTCAAGCCCGAGTAAAATAAATACAATGTTGGGTGACTATAAAGGAAATGGACGCGTCCCATCACGCAAAGTACGCGAGGCCGACTCGGCGTACGGTACGTCCCGTTGCCAGCTTGCGCCGTATTGGATTAATTAAAAAAAATAAAAGAAAAAAAGGAAAGTATGGCTTTGCTTTTGTCAGGGTAGTTTTGACTATTGAAAACCTGGCGGGTCGGGAGGTCACGTCACGATTTAAGTTTCAGATTTCACTTCCTCCAGTTCAAACGGCGAGCCTCAGTCAGACGCGTCCCGCGGTCAAACGGAGTATGTTGTTTTTCACAGACACTTAGTGAGAGGATGTAACCGGAGGAGACGGACGGGACGGACCATCTGGATAAAAAAAAAAAACGGCCCCACGGGCCACGCGGTTTCCCTCAGTGTGGCCGAGCAGAACTTGTAATCCGTAGTGTTTGTTTGTTTTTGAAATCCAGAAACGAATATTGACGTGGGACAATGTTTCGCAGCTTCCAATGTCACCCGTTTTTTTTTTATCATGAACCGTGACCCCATGACCTGCCGCCTCAAGCACAGTGGGCACGGTGACGTTACTGCACGGTTACAGGCTGCCTCGCAGTGGTACTGCAAGTCAAGTGTTGTGCAAGATCGCCACCTGCCGGCCACACTCGTGCATTCGCGCTGCGTCTCCGCAGCGGTCAGGAGACAAACGGCTGCCATCTACTGGAAAAGGAGCAAGTTACACGTTTGTTCTTCGTCTTGACCGGTTGCTTTTAAGGTGGACCGGGAAGGTGATCTGTAACCTTCGCAGACTCATCGGTGATGTTTGCTTCTGAATTGTCAAGTAGGGAATTATTGCCAGTGAGGTGTCATTTATTGTGGGACGTTTTGATACTTTGGGCCGGGTTTAATCGCTGGGGATGTAAATAAAAGATATCGGCGTTGAATTTAGTATCGACATAGTAAAGGTGATTTTCTTTGGCTGTTCCCGAACAATCGGACCAATACAAATGTTGACACTTGCTGCGAATGACGTTTCGCTCGCTCGCGGTGCACTGTCGAAAGTGTGTTGATAAGAAAACGTGCGCTTTTGCCAGATAGTTTTGGAATAAAAATCCATTCGTAAACTGTTCCCGTCTCTATAGGAGAGGAGGAGATGTACGCGCGGGCGGGGGGGGAAAGCCGGAGGACAGGGGCTCCGCCTGGCTCGGCAGGAGCGCGGAGTCAGGCCGCCGAAGGAGCCGCTCCACCTTAAGACCTCAGCGGCCCCTCTCCTCTCCCTCTCCCCGGGGAGCTGAGCCGCGCACCACAGCCGGCTTGGCACCGAGGAGGTGAGTACGGCTCCCGGAGCCCGGGCCAGCGCGATACGGTTACCGTTCCCGACCTTCCCTTCTCGAGTTGCACCGACACTACAACACTGCTGCACGTCAGCCGCCGCCGTCGCCGCCGGGCACCCTAATTTACGCCGCAATAGGCTGAAGTTTATTCCACGTTACGCAGCTTCGTAAAGGAGAAAGGAGAAAGTAGAGCGCAGAGCGCGGCGCTCAGAGCGCAACGCGTCGGTAACCAAAGTCCGAGGTTTGGTGTGTGCGTTTTGGATACTCGTATCGTAAGCGTGTAGACTAATTGGACGCGTACGGCGTTTTGCGTGAAATGATTGACAACGCCAAGTGATGTCATCTATTGAGGAAGGGTAATACGAGGGGCTGCGACAACTCTCGTGACAGACGAGCGCGAAGCGAAGAAGAAAAAGTCGCTCTGCCCAAAGCTCTCCATCCTCCGCAATGATTGATTATTAATGGCAACGCTCCAGGTCTCTGGTGCGTGTTCGTTGCGCACGGGATCAAAGGGCCCCGAAGAAAGGGGTGGTCCCGGGTAATCTGGGGGGATATATAGGAGGGACCGGCTCTGTTCTGACTGCGAGGCAAGAGCAGCGAACAGACTAGACGGGCCAGCAGAGCAGAGAACCTGCCCCCGAACTCGAAGCTAGGGCGTGTTGAGTTTTGGAGAGAGGCAGAGAGACAGAGACCTGGTGGAATTTACTGGCGAGTTCGAGTTTCGTCTTTTATGTTCACGTAACGAAAGTTTTTTTGTTTCTTTTGGTCCTCGTTGTTGTTTCTGCAACAAGTCAGACCCGCACCTAACTTTAAACGAGTTTTGCACTGGATTTGATCCCTTTTTTTTTTTTTTTTTTTTTTTTTTTTTTTTTTAAAGATTTGTACGCGCGTGCGTAATTTTGGGGAGAGTTTTGTGGAAGTTGAAAGACTTTGTTTGTAGCTCGTAGTGGGAACTTTTTTTTTTTGTTTTTTTTTGGAAAGGATTTATTGTCTTGTGTGTAGAAACTTGATTTCAGCATTTCTTTTTCCACTTGTCGGATTTGCCAGTTTATACGATGTGGTTTTTCCACGTTTCCGTCGGCGTAATAGCCGCTCTGTGCGTCGGCGCGGCGCGCGGCGCCTGGGAGGAGAGCGCGGTCGTGCCGGTCAGATTGGACCCGGCGGCCCGGTCCGAGAGCGAAACGGAACCGCGGCGGACGCTCTCCGCCGAGGAGAGGGAGAAGGAGGCGGAGACGAGGGTGTACCGGTTGGACGTATTTGGCAAGCGGTTGCTGTTGCGGCTCGAGCCCGACCAGACCTTCTTGGCGCCGGGTTTTGTGTTCCACGTCGTGGGGAGTCCCGCGTCCGAACCGACTCGGGAAGCCAAGAGCGGAGCCGAGCCGGGCTGTTTCTTCTCGGGCACGGTGAACGGAGAGGAGCACTCCGCCGCCGCGCTCAACCTGTGTCACGGACTCAGGGGCGGATTCTACTTTCAGGGCGAAGAGTACTTCATTCAGCCCCTCAACGCGAGCGACTACCTGGGCGGCGACGAGGACGTCCACGCGATTCGCCGGAGAGGCCGTGCGGCTGCGGCCGAGGAGGGTAGCACCAAGTGCGGGGTCAACGAGGACGAGGAGAAGGTGCCAAAGAATCTGGAAAAAGAAGGCAGTCGCGGAGCCCCCAACGCAGAGGCGACAGGTAATACTTTGCACGTTTGAGCCATTTGTTTTTTGACCGTCGCTCGTTTGTACGAAGCTGCGCTTAAGTTGTCAGACCGGCGTCCATAAAAGAGCGGGCGAAGAAAGGCGAATTGAAATGCCGCGTAGTCTATGATAGTAGTATAGTAGTATAGTATTATAGTATTATAGTACAGTCCGACTATTGACTCGATCTGCCTGGCGCTTAATCCAAACGAGCAAAGATTCCGGTCGATAGAAATAACCGCAGACTGCAGTGCAGGCAGTGCACAGACTGCACAGACTGCTGTCAGCCGGAACCGTTCTCGCGCCAGAGTTGCACAGCGTGCGCAATGCGCTCTGCTACCTTTTGACAGCGCTGTCAGCGCCGTACCGAGGGAAAGGGAGGGGAGGAAAGGAGAGAGGGGAGGAAAAAGAGGCGGTGGGGTGAGGGAGGAAGGGGATGAGAGGGGGAGGGAAGGGGGGGGGGGGGGGGGGGGAGGGAAGCCGAGCCGAGCCGGAGGGGTCGGGGCCAGCCAGAGCCCGGCAGCGCCGAGACTCGTAAACTCGCCTCCTGGTACAACTCGCACGGGCAGACATTTTTCACCCAGAGAGGATTTTCTCCCCTCGCCTCTTTCCTCACTCGCATAATTTTCCACGGAGAAGGTCATTTTAGGAATGCGGACCCCCGAGGAGGAGGAGGAGGCGGCGGCTCCTCCTCCTCCTCCTCCTCCTCCAGCCAGCCACCACCGGAGGCTGACACCGAGTCACGGCAGCCGGGCCGCTCTGGGCGCAGCCGGGAAGCTGTTCCGGACATAACGGATGTCGATACGTAGCGTAATAACCCGGTCGGGGTCTGACCGCTCTGCCTCTCTCTCTCTCTCTCCCACCCTCAGGTCATCGGAGGACCCGGCGTTTCGTGTCCACCCCTCGCTACCTGGAGATCATGCTGGTGGCCGACCAGTCCATGGCCGAGTTCCACGGCGCGGGGCTCAAGCCGTACCTTTTGACCATCATGGCGGTGGCGTCCCGCCTCTACCGCCACCCCAGCATCCACAACTCCATCAGCCTGGCGGTGGTGAAGCTGCTGGTGGTGTACGAGGAGGAGCGAGGGCCTCGGGTGTCGTCCAACGCCGCCGTGACCCTCCGCAACTTCTGCCAGTGGCAGCGCCAGCACAACCCTCCGAGCGACCGGCACCCCGAGCACTACGACACGGCCGTGCTCTTCACGAGGACGGTAAGCGGGAGAATAAGCGGGAGGTAAAGAGGGGAGAGGGGGAGCGAAACGAAACGGGCGGGGAGACTGACGCGTCGTCGTTTGCTCTTTGGCCGTCTCGTCAGGACCTGTGCGGCGCCCACTCCTGCGACACTTTGGGGATGGCGGACGTCGGCACGGTGTGCGACCCGGACAGGAGCTGCTCGATCATCGAAGACGACGGACTGCAGGCGGCGTTCACGGTGGCGCACGAACTGGGTGAGTAGAAGAAAAAGCAGGTCCTCGCGGGTCGGGACGTTGTTGAAAAAAAAATAAATAAAAAAGATAAATAAGAAAACAAAAAAACGGCTTTAAAAGAAGCGTTACTTGACTCCCGTCCTCCAGGCCACGTCTTCAACATGCCTCACGACGACGCCCAGCTTTGCTCCGGGATCAACGGTGACCACTGGGGTTCCCACATGATGGCCTCCACCCTGTCCAACCTGGACCAGCAGGAGCCGTGGTCCCCTTGCTCCGCCCTCACGGTCACCACCTTCCTGGACAACGGCCACGGCCAGTGTCTGCTGGACAAGCCGGTGGAGCCTCAGCCGCTCCCGCGGCCCCTCCCCGGGACGGCGTACGACGCGGACCGGCAGTGCCGTCTGACCTTCGGCGACGACTCCCAGCACTGCCGGGATGTGAGCACCACGTGCGCGGCTCTGTGGTGCACCGTGACCACGTCCAACGGTCTGCTGGTGTGTCAGACCAAGAACTTCCCGTGGGCCGACGGGACGCCGTGCGGGGGGCGACGACGACGAGGACTACTGCCTGGCCGGACGGTGTCTCACGAAGAGCCAGGCCGCCCAACACCAGGTAGGAAAGCCGGGCCGAAAGCGTCGGACTCGGGGCCTCCCGCGACTCTTGACGTTTGACGCGGGACTCTCCATGTTTTCAGACTCCCGTCGACGGCGGCTGGGGCGCGTGGGGTCCCTGGGGCGACTGCTCCGGGACCTGCGGCGGAGGAGTGCGCTATTCCTTCCGCGCCTGCGACAACCCTTTGCCTAAGAACGGCGGCGAGTACTGCGAGGGCAAAAGGATCCAGTACCGCTCGTGTAACACGGAAGCCTGCCCCGACGCCAACGGTAAGGGGACTCGGGTCGGGGATCGGGCGGGCGGAGGGATTTTCAAAACGTGACCTCTCCGCGTCTCTTTCTTTCTTTCTCAGGCCTGTCGTTCCGCGAGGAGCAGTGTCTGGCTCACAACGACATGTCCGCTCGAGTGTCGCTGGGTTCGGGCGAGGGCGTGGAGTGGGTGCCCAAGTACGCCGGAGTTTCGCCCAAAGACCGCTGCAAGCTGGTGTGCCGGGCCAAGGGAACGGGATACTTCTTTGTCCTCAAGTCTAAGGTGAGAGTCGCCGGACGCGGCGCGAAAAGCGGGGTACTCGGGACGGCCCGGACCGTTACGTAAGCCTCGCCCCGACCGAACTCTTCGGTTTCCCTCCGCAGGTAGCCGACGGCACGCCCTGCAGCCCGGATTCTACCTCCGTTTGCGTCCAAGGCCAGTGCGTGAAGGCCGGATGCGATCGCGTCATCGGCTCTAACCGGCGCTTCGACAAGTGCGGCGTGTGCGGCGGAGACGGTTCCGCGTGCAAGAAAGCGTCAGGCTCTCTGGAGCGTTCCAGGTAAATACGACGGCGGGCCGAACATTGTTAACATTAACGTTGGTAATGGGGGGTTTTTTTTTTTTTTTTTTTTTTTTTGTGTATAATTTTGCAAATTGTTTTAACACATATAATAATCGAGCAGAGTTTGACCTCCGTCCTTCTCTCCTTTTCAGGCCCGGTTACCAGGACGTCGTGACCATCCCCGCCGGCGCCACCCACCTGGACGTGAAGCAACGGGGTCCGGGCAACGGCCGTCACGACAACAGCTACTTGGCGGTGCGTCGCCAGGACGGAACCTATCTGCTGAACGGCGATTACAAACTGATGACCACGGAGACGGACATCGCCCTTCGAGGGGCTCTGTTGAGGTACAGCGGGTCCTCCGCCGCCCTGGAGCGCATCCGAAGCTTCGCCCCGCTCCCCGAGGCGCTCACCGTCCAGGTGCTGTCCGTAGGGGAATCCCCGAGGCCCCGCGTCAAGTACAGCTACTTCGCCCCGAGGCCCGACGGCGACGGAGGGCGCCGGCAGTCTATCAACGCCATCCGAGAGGCGGGCGGAGCCGAGTGGACCCTGCGGGAGTGGGGCCCCTGTTCCCAGACTTGCGGGGGAGGCGCGCAGCAGAGAGAGGTGCTGTGCCTGGACCCCCGGGGACGTCCCTCCGGGGACTGCCCCGAGGAGCTGCGCCCTTCGGCCTCGCGGCCCTGCGCCTCCCAGCCCTGCCCCTCCTGGCTCCTCGGAGAATGGTCGGCGTGTTCCAAGACCTGCGGCCGAGGCTTCCGCAAGCGTCCGCTGCGCTGCGTCGGGCGCGACGGGCGCGCGCTGACCCACGACGCCTGCGACCCCAAAGACCGGCCGCGGCCCCTGCTGGAACTGTGCAGTCGGAGCGCCTGCTGAGGGACGCTCCCGAAGATGCGTCGGACCGGAGCTCCGACGAACGTTTACGTCCGGAGCGAGGGCGCCGCGGGATATTCGGCCGGGCCCTCCCCGACGGCGGCGCTGGCGTTCGGTCGCGGGAGGGGGAAAAAAAAAAACCCACGGACGTTTCCGACATCCCTAAAAATTGTTAATACGTGTATACGGTGTTTGTCCAAGCTGGGCTGGGCAGACCGATAAGGGTCGGGGCGCGGGAGGTTATCGCAGAGTATATAAAGAAACGAAAGAGAATAGTCGACTCGCTCACCCCATCAGGTATGGAAAAAGAAGAAAGAAAAAAAAAAGGAGAGTTCATTGTGTTTATGTTCAAACTTCAGTCCACGTTTTATTTATCACAAACCTGAAGCACTTCATCTACGTTTATGCCAGCGGCACATTATAGCACCCGGTTTCTGTATAAGCCTCAGTACGCCATATTTTGTCTCGTAGCCATATCTTGCCCTCGTGTCTGCGCGGCCATTCGACGAGGGAACTCTTCAAAGACCAAAGAGGAGCGAGTGTGCGCGAATTTGTGTTTGTGTGTGTGTCTGCGTGCGCGGAGACCTAAAGAGGGACTTGTCTCCTGCTACTACTTCATAAGTAAGTCTCTCCCGCCTTCTGTGAAGGCACTTTTGGTTTTTCATCCATTTTGTTTTCCTTTTTGTACAGAATATGCAAACTTTATTTATTTTTGTACAGCCTGTTAAATGTAATCATGTGGCTTTTTTTTTTTTTTTTTTAATAATATTTTTTATTTGTTATTGAGATCACAGAAGGAAGTAGAAGATATAGAGTATTTATACAGTGTTTTATATATATATATATATATGTATATGTGTATATATATATACATGTATGTATATATGTGTGTGTATATATATATATATATATATATATATATATACATATATATACATATGGTTTTAGGTTCACGAATAAAGTATCACATTGACTCGTGCAGCTGATGTCTCCAGAGTGGTTTCTATATAGTTTGGAAGAAATGTCCAAAGCGTGACAAGGGGGGGGGGGGTCCGGCGGTTGACACCGTCGCGATTTATTGAAAGTAATTCTCCCGCCGGCCGGTAGGGGGGGCAGCGTTCATTCCCGCCGCTCGTCATTTTCCGGAAACACTTTAAGAAACCGGATGGAGCCGCGCGCGCGCCGCCATTTGTAAATGTCTGGGACACGCGCCAGCAACCCGGCCCGTCGAGTGAAGTATTTAGAAATATTTCCACGACCGGATAACCGACATATACCGAAAGAAAGCGTGCGAAGTTGTCCTTGTCGTCGAGGGACCGACGCCTCCATTCGCCAGGTGGGTGAAACCATTTAAAAGTGAGCGAGCTGAAACGGTATTTTTTTTTTTTTTTTTGTTGTTATGGGAGATGACGCTGAACGGAAGTGATACGTCACGTTTCACCGAAGTCAAACTCGGGTATAAGCGGTATATAACGGTGAATGTGTTTCTGACGCGATTTGAGTCATTTTTGCCGTTCCTGTGTGGATATAAAGTAAAAAAAAAAAAAAAAAAATAATAATAATAACCACGTATGGGATGGGAGAGTAAAAATCGCGGCCACAGACTGTTCTCCGTGTAATTGCACAGGCGGCCTGTAGGGGTCGGTACTCGTGTTTTTGGCGACGTCGTTTCTGCCGGAAACACCCGAGGTTTGGCGACCCGGGATGCAGGTGCGCGCGCAATCGCCGCCATATTTGAAATTGTGAAGCGGATGTGCTTCAATAACAATAACAACAACAACGACGACGACGAAGCTTTAGATGAAGGTAACTGTTAAGAAAGTGGCCGACACTTTGGAGAACCTTGATTGTGACTCTGAAATCCTGCCGACGTGTGTGTCCGAACGAGATATTAGAGCTGGTCTTGGATAGCCTGGCCACCTACTTGTAGATGCGGTGTTTTTATTTTGTAAACTTTATTTAGAACATACAAAGAAGAAGTCGAGTACCAGTTGCCTTATGGTCACACCTCCTAAAGTGTATTGCAATATATATATATTTCACAAATGGATATACATATTTACCAAACCAAAGTAAAACAAATAAAAGCAGAAATCATCTACAGAGAAAAGTGCGACATATAATATTGGGTTATAATTGCAATAACAAGAAATGCAAGTTGTTTGTCCTTCGGAGTTAATCTCAGTCGTACACATTTGAAAAGAGAAGCAATCTCTACCTGGAAATAAAATCTCGCTGTAATGAATGTATAGGAGGGATAAATGGGGGGGGGGGGGGGGGGGGGGGGGGGGGGGGCACTAATTTGGCTCCTATAATATTTGTGAACTCGAAAACATCCAATCAGTGATGTTTAAAAAAAAATTATTTTGTAGAATATATAAAACGTATACGATCGAATTTGATGAATATTCTCTTTCCAAACATGAATTACGTTTTTTTTTGTCTATATGTATATTTATGTATATACACACGTGTGAAGTTGTTGCTGCCAGGGTGTCAAAAAGGGGGCGCGATCCTGCAAATAAAAGCAGATATATATACAAACATTGAAATTGTGTGTTCATTGTTATTATTATTTTTTTTCTTCTCCTGCAGGGAAAGAGGACACAGCTCGGACTTTGTAGCGTTTGACCGGTACGCTCCCGCATTCGAGCTTCGATCGTTCTTGACCAAAAAAACAAACAAATCAAATAAAGATGGGTCTCGAACGCCAGAGCAGAGGACTCGTCGAAGGTAAGAAGCGGGTTTTACGCCGGTGACCCTTTTCCTGTCTGTACTGTCGGGCCAAAGTAGGTGTGAGAAAAGCACATGAAAGTGTAAAACAAACAGGAGTTTTGGATTTTACGAACACGTTTTACCTCCCGAGCCGTACGTAGGGTAACGGCCGTGGGCTTTTGCACGTCGCCATTAGTTTGACGGTGTAAACTAGGAAAGCGAAGGGCAAAGTGATAGACGGCGATTTAAAGTAAACGCGAGTGTGAAATGTACCGCAAAAGCCATTTAACGAGAAGTATTGACAGTGAAGTACATAATTAGTTTATGTTGCAAAAGTAACCCGAATTGTCCAAAAGGATAAACTAAGCTCTAAAAAGAAGTCACTAAAAACGAATGTGCAAAAAGTAGGAAAGCAAGGCCAAGTAATGTTTGGCCTTGAAACTAAACGTAATCATCAAATGATTCTCCTCCCTCCCCCCCCCCCCCCCCCCCGGCAAACTTGATTGCCATTTCAGTAATTTAAAAAGAGGTATTATAAGTAAGACTTCAAATAAATGCGATTAGTTGATGTCGGAAAAGGAAATGTAATCGTCCGCAAAAGAAAAGCAGTCAAACTCGCCTCCGAAACCGAGAAGTAAAAGTCCAAAAGCCATTTAAAGAGAAGGACCAAAAGACGCTTTTCTATGCTCTGAAAAATCCTAAACTCTAAAGTGTCGTTAATAAAAGTAGATGTAAAATAGTCCAAATAAAATGTGGAAATTGTAAAAGTAACATCTAAGAAGTAACAGTTGAAACCAGAAGTTTACATACACTGTGCAAAAAGACACACAACACTTTTTTCCCTCACTGTCTGAAGTTAAATCAGACTAAACCTCTCCAGTTTCAGGTCCGTTAGGATTACCGAAACTATATAACTTTTGCTAAATGTCACAATAATGAGAAAGAGAATTACTTAGAGAATTTTATATTACTTTCGTTGAGGTCAAAAGTTTACATACAGTTCCTTAGTATTTAGTAGCATTGCCTTTGAACGGCACGACTTGGGTCAAACGTTTTGGGTATCCTTCCACAAGCTTCTTACAGTACTCTGGCCCATTCCTCCCGACAGAACCGGTGTAACCGAGTCAGGTTTGTTGGCCGCCTCTTCAGATCTGGACTTTGCGACGGCCACTCCGAGACATTGACTTTGTTGTCCTCAAGCCACTTTTTAACTATTGTGGCAGTACGCTTCGGGTCATTGTCCATTTGCGCCCAAGTTTTAGCTTCCTGGCTGATGTCCTGAGATGGTGCCTTAATATGTCCCGGTAATGTTCTTTCTTCACGATGCTGTCTATTTTACGAAGAGCTCCAGTTCCTGCTGCAGCAAAACAGCCCCAAGACATGATGCTTCACAGTTGAGATGGTGTTTTCAGGTCTACAAGCTTCCTCCAAATGTAACGGTGGCTCCACTTTAGTTTCATCAGACCACAGGACACGTCTCCAGAAGTTAAGGTCTTTGTCACGTTTCTTTAGGAGTAATGAGTAATGGCTTCCTTCTTGCCGAGTAGCCTTTCAGCCCGTGTCGGCGCAGGACAATGACACTTTCTTACCAGCTTCAGCCGTCATCTTCACAAGGTCTTTAGCTTTCGTTCCGGGGTTGATTTGCACACGTCGGACCAAAACACGGAGCCCGTCTCCTTCCCACGTTTATACTTGCGTATCATTGTTTGCACAGATGAACGTGGCACCTTCAAGCATCTGGAAATCGCACCCAAGGATGAACCAGACTTGTGGAGCTCCACGATTGTCTCCCTGATTTCAAACGAGGAAACAGAGCGTTTGAGGTGTGGCCTTAAAATACATCCCCAGGTGTGCCTTCAATTAACTCACATGTTGTCAGTTAACCTATCAGGAGCTTCAAAAGCCATGACATCATCATCTGGGCTTGCCACGTTGTTTAAAGACATAGTACTTTTGACCTCAAAGAAAGTAATATAAAATACTCTAAGAAATTGTCTCTCTCATTATTGTGACATTTAGCAAAAGTTAAATAATTATCCTGGGCCTTTCTGTGCGGAGTTTGCATGTTCTCCCTGTGCTTGCGTGGGTTTTCTGCGGCTTCCTCCCATCATCCAAAAACATGCAGCTCAGGTCACCTGGTGCCGCGCTAGTGGCAGCAAAGAAATGTCCCCTCGGGGATTAATAAAGTGTATAAAATCTAAATCTAATTTCGGTAATCCTAACGGACCTGAAACAGGAGAGGTTTAGTCTGATTTAACTTCAGGCAGTGAGTGAGAAAAAAAGTGTTATGTGTCTTTTTGCACAGTGTATGTAAACTTCTGGTTTCAACTGTAGCTCTGAAGAGGAGACTTATTATTTATGTTATTATCTTTTTCGGAGTGCTGACGAAGGCACCCGTGTGTGCCAAATACACAACATGTCAATAGTTTCTGTTGTAAAAGTAAAGGTGATCCAAATCCTCCCAAAACAAAAGCGGTCAAATGAGCCCAAGTAGTGTTTAAAGCAGCGAAAGTAATGTTTTAAAAGAAGCCGGTGAAATGAGTCTCTTAAAACCAACCGGTAAAAGTAGTGTCTGAAAAGAAGCCGGTGAAAGTAACGTGTTAAAACCAGCGTTTTACACTACCAGTAAAAGTAGTGTGTTAAAAGAAGCCGGTGAAAGTAACGTGTTAAAGCCAACCGGTAAAAGTAGTGTGTTAAAAGAAGCCGGTGAAAGTAACGTGTTAAAACCAACGTTTTTACACTACCAGTAAAGTAGTGTGTTAAAAGAAGCCGGTGAAACTAATGTCTTAAAGCCAACCGGTGAAAGTAGTGTGTTAAAAGAAGCCGGTGAAAGTAACGTGTTAAAACCAACGTTTTACACTACCAGTAAAAGTAGTGTGATAAAAGAAGCCGGTGAAATGAGCCTCTTAATATATACCATATAAATATTCCAGTGCAACTGGTGTGTTAAAGCCAGGCCATATCCAGGTAAAAGAGCCCCAACAACAATTGACTTGTAACAGAAACATTTTGATACTAATTGTGGTGATGTTAAAGTAAGTGATTTGAATTTGCTGCCAAGTGAAGGAGATCGGTCAATGTTTCCTTGTAAAACGCGGGAGAGGATTGAACTAAGTTCACCCGACTTGATTGTAAGGTGGTTTTGCTGAAATGAACTGTTGCAACTCGGTGGGTCTGTCGAAGTGTTCGCGCTGATGTTTGAATGAAGAAAGCGACAGCCTACAAAATAATGCTTTCAGGCAGATCTGTTTGTTTGTATTAAAAGTGTTGGAAATGTTAAGA
>NW_027185390.1:2179848-2247348 GCF_022577435.1 Embiotoca jacksoni
TTTTCGGTGGTTATCAGTGGTTTTCGATGGTTATCGCTGGTTATCGTTGGTTTTCGGTGGGTTATCAGTGGTTTTCCCTGGTTATCGTTGGTTTTCGTTGGTTATCACTGGTTACCGTTGGTTTTCGCTGGTTATCGGTGGTTATCGGTGGTTATCGCTGGTTATCGCTGGTTATTTCTTGACATTCAGATTTCTCCTCGTGTCTGGAGAGTGATGCTTTTATTGGAGTCGGCTCTCGGTGCTCGTTCACCCGCGGACGTCTGCGGGCTGTAGACTTGATGCCACCCTCCCGAGTCCTTGCCCCCCGCACAGTCAAATCGCCATTCACCCCTCTGCTGTTGTCCTGCTAGACAAGACGCGGAAAAAAGGCTCCAACTGCTTCGAGAGCAGTTTGGCCGTCACACGCTGTCAACAATGACGAGGGTTGTTCGGGGGGTATTCTGCCAAGTGGTGTTCCTGCCAAGAGTGGGTCGAGCACTTGCCATTGTGTACGTACGTGTGTGTGTGTGTGTGTGTGTGTGTGTGTGTGTGTGTGTGGGCTCGTCATTGTAACATCCGCAGTACGTTGGTTACCATAGGGTCACATCCGAGAGGTGTGGGCCGAGGTGAGCGCACACGCCGAAAGGCTGAAGTACACTCGGGAACTGAACAGCCCTCCGGCGTCGGCGTCACCCTCGAAGTCTCCGCGGTGAGGACGGAGGACGCTTACGAGGAGCGCCAGACGCAGCGAGTCGTCATTTTGAAAGGCAGAACACTTCGTCTCCCGCCTCCGCGTTTGTTTGAGCGAAGCAGCGGCTTTTCTGTTTTCCTCGTTTTCAAAAAATAAAATAAAAATTCCAGCGCAGCCGCCGACATGAAAGCAGCCGAGCGCTGTTTGTTTTCCGGTCCCTCGAGGGAGCGGCGGTGTCATTTTTCCAGCCTGAGAAGACGAGCGAGGACAACCTTTCGCTGTTCTTAAAAAAAAACAAAAAAAACCAGCAAGCACAGAGACAGCGAGGTGCCGTCGTACGAGAAGGAGCCTCGAACAATCTCCGACGCGCGGCGGGCGGGGCCCGCACGGGCCGGGCTAACGACACACGGGACGGGGCGAGCCGCAGTTGCCATGACGACACGGCGTACTTAACTTAAAGTGTTTTATTCGCCGAACTCGATCGACTTGGATTGCGGCATGAGATTTCAAACATTTAGCGGCAGCTCGTTTCGAGCCTGCAGACAGGAATTGGAACGGCGAAGGCGTCGACGGAGCGGGGATGCCTAAATCAAGTGCATGATGGGAAATGTAGGACCCCCCCCCCCCCCCGGATCGCAATCGAGTTTAATGCCCGGCCAGGCGACACAAGCCAAAGTTGTTTAAAGTCGGACGCATCGGCAGAATCTCGCCACTTTTCATCTTTCCAACCAAAACATAAAATAATAAAATACTGCACAGCCGAGTTTTGTCCATCAGATTTGCGAACGCCGGCTTCGAGGACGGCTCGTCGTGCGGCGGGCGGAGCCGGGCGGAGCCGGGCGGGCGGATCGGACCGCAGGTTTAACCCGCGTCACCGCGTCTCTCTCAATCTGGCATTTGAGCGACGAACTGAGTCGCGGCTCGAGATGTGTAATCGTCGGTCGTTCGGCGCAGTAAACGTTATCCGTTTGCAGCGGCTTTAAACAAAGGAAGCGTTTCATGGTGTGTTTCTTTTCTCTTTTTTTTTTTAATGGCCACGGAAATTCTGTCTATAATCTTATTTTTGTTGGCCTCTCCGTCATCCCCTCTGTGCTGAAGAGGAAGTTACTTATCAAGGATCTGGTCGACCTGTGCCAAGCTAAGCTTCGTGTTACTGCCTCTTCAACCAACCCAATATCCTGTGTGTGCGTGTGTGTGTGTGTGTGTGTGTGTGTGTGTGTGTTTTCCATATGTTTCTTGGAAGGCGTACGGCTCCTTCATGTTTAGACTCGCATGCTTTCGTAAACACACACACACACACACACACACACACACACACACACACACACACACACACACACACACAGGCTGCTGCTCTCTGAGCACACGATCGCCATAAAGTTTGCTGTTGCTATCGACAAAGCAGCCTCTGTTCCTCATTCGGTGCCCCCCTACTCCCCCCCCCCCCTCTCCGTCCTCCCCCTTCTCCTCCCACACATTTCATGGCTTCTCCCGCCTATATCTGTTCCCCCTCTGCCTCTCTCTCTCTCTCTTTTCTGTCTCTCTGTCAACCCTCCTCCTCCTCCTCCTCCTCCACCTTCGTCCTCTTAATTCAGCTCACTTCTCTCTCCTCTCGCATTTCGGATGTAGGGCACGAAAAAGGAAACAGCGCCAAGCTCTGTTTGACGGGGGGAGAGCAGGGACTGAGACTGCGGCAGAGGGATCATTTTGAAAGTGTGTGTGTGTGTGTGTGTTGCTGCATGGCGAGCAGAGCTCAGTGTCGAGGGAGGAGGAGGGAGGAGGAGGAGGAGGAGGAGGAGGGATGGGACTTCCACCCATCCAGATAAAAGAAAGAAATAAAAAAATAAAAATAAAAAAGGGAGATCTGCTTCACAGATTTGCGTCGGGCTCTCCAGGTTCCCGTAGGCGGAAAGCTCCCGTGCAGAGGTGCGGGCCGGGGTTTTTAACAAATCCATAATGGCATACAGTCTTTACCTGGAAGAAAAAAAAAAAAACAAGGCGAAATTCATCGCATTCGACACGTTTAATCCAGGTTTCTATACGTGTGCATTCGAGACGGACGTACTGAAACAGAAGACGCGATAATGAGTCACCGCATGCTCTGATAGGTACAAAAAAATCATTATTGCTGACGACGACTCCTGTTTTCACGAAACACTAAAGTATCATATATGTTCTGCCATTGGCCCAAATAGCATCAGATGTGTAAATCAGATTATAATCCACATCTGGGAAGATGCACAGCTGTAAGAAATCAGGGTTTTTGCCACGTTTAAGATTTGTATGGATTTGTTTTGTTCAATGCTCTTCTAGTGTGTGTGTGTGTGTGTGTGTGTGTGTGTAATTTATATAAGCGATTGACATAAATAGTTTCATTCTCCCGTCGTCTCTGCCAGGCTGAAATAACACGCCGCGTTCACCTCCACTGATTACTACCCCACGACCGAGTGGGACGACGGAGGAGGAGGAACTCACCTACTGAAGCTGAGGAAGGCGAGGAAGGTGGAGGAAGGTGGAGGAAGGTGGGCTGAAATGTTTTTTTGTTTTTTTTCCCACACTTAAAGCTTCAGTACTCGATATATTTTTGTTTTGTTTACCTCGACAGCGTCGCCCGATCCTTCATAACAAAGGATCGTCGCCTTATTCCGCAGTTTCGACGAGCGTTTCAGCCCCTTTCAGCCCGCTCGTTTTTGGGCCGACGTCGTCCGAGCGCTCTCGCCCGCGGCGCGGCAAAAACGTCCAGCCGCGGAGACCGAACATGTGACATATGACGGATTTCTACGCAGTAGGGAACAGCTTTTCACTGCAACAGGGTTTTTGCGAGGCATTTAAAAAAAAAAAAGAGGGGAGGGGATAAAGACGCGGGGCGAAGTCATCCGCCCGCATGGATTAATCGATGGGTCTCGGGGGGGGAGGGCGGGGGGGGGGGGGGAGACTGGATGAGCAGGAGGGTGAGATTGTAGGTCAGAATGTAAAGTTGGAATTAATTAGGGCCCATCGGAGGGCAAATGAATGGCTCATTGTTATCAGGGACAGACAGCCAGGAGGAACAATCTGGGCTTTGTGCTCCGAGTTCACCTCTCTGCCCCCCCCCCCCCCACCCCCCCTCTCTCTCTCTCTCTGGCACTTTCTCTCTCAGTGCACAGACACCATTGGAAATGTTTCAGCACGCAAACGGGAGAACGAGACCGTGGTAATATTGATTGTTGTTATTTAATCCAGAATAGGAGAATAATAATAATAAAATTTTTAAAAAAACGACATTCCGTACAAGAAGCAGTCGCGCGAAATGTATTTTCTTTACGTAATATTTGCACACACCCCCCAAAAAAAACCGATTTTACCCCGCCTCATTTGTCGAAGATCTCTGTTTGAACTGAGCGGAGGGAAGAATGGGACAGGCAGGTGGCTCTTGTCTCTGGGAGACAACAGCACGGGGACACTCGCTGCATTGTATTCTCTCACACGCACATGCACACCGCCTGACTCGGTACCAACCGTCTGCTCCGGTACGGCGTCCGGCTGCGGCGACGGGCGGGTCGGAACCGAAAAGAAAGCCGACGGCGTTTCTGTAGAGACGCCCGCGGTCACGGACGCCGGGTCGACGCGGTCGAAAGGCCGCGCCGGTCAAACATCGCCGGGTTCAGCGCCGACGTGGGAAGAACGGGGGCCGCGCGAGCGTCGGTGTCGACGGGGGGCCGACCGGCGCGGCGAAACGGTGGAATACGATTGCGAAAGGCACGTGTAGCGCCCGCAACTCTGGAGCGTCGTCGCCTCGGCGACGGTTGCGTTTAGTTTGGCGCGGATTGCATGAAAAACAGAAGGAACGGTCTCAAGCGTCCGCTGGGAAATCAGAGAGCAGTTGCCAGGAAGTGCCGTTCGTTCCTTCCCGCGCATCAGAAAGTCTTGTCAGACAACCTCTCCTCCCCCCCGTCGACATCTCGATAAGTGGAAAATTGGGCCTGGAAACGGAGCCGGAGAAGGTTTACCGAGTCTCTCCGCTCTGCATAATTGCGGCCTCAAAGCTGGCTGTAATTAATCTTTGAGAAAACTTGTCAAATTATTAATAGGGCCCTTAAGTGATGGCCCTGAAAGGAGGCCACTGTTCGGAGTCGAGAGGAGAGGGAGCGGGGAGCCCTTTCAGAGGGGCTTGTTTACTGTGAAAATACGGAGGAGGTCGCTCTCCGGGAGTTCCGCCGACTTCCACGTGTCAGGGCTCTCCGCGCACGGGGGGGGGGGGGAGTTTAAAGGGAACGCGGGGTCCCTCCGGGGAACCGGCGAGCCTCAGAGGCTCCCGACCCGAAATGTCACCGGGCTGGAGAGCCGGCGGAGGACGGATTTCGGTCGACGTCGAGTTGATCCTGTCGACGAGAGTTCAACAAAGTAACAGTACATGTCGCTCTTTTGAGAAGGTTGAGCACACTCGATCACTTCTTCTACTTCTGTAAAGAAACTAAACGGAAGCCGCAAACTAATGAACACGATGACACTTTATCCGAGGCCACGATGCTTATTGTGGATTTTTTTTATTGCGACTTCAGGTGAGAAAAAGGCTTTTAATTGACCCCATGTGTAACAAATAAAGTTGTGATTTGACTGGATTTGAGCCGAAAGGGCCAAACTGAACCGTCCCGCCTGTGTCCCGCGACTTTGTTGGGTCAGTTAGGAGCTCGCGTCGCCGGGATATTATTCCCCGGCTGGCAGACCAGGCGGCACCAGCAGCAGATTAAGGCTTTAAAATGCCCCCCCCCCACACCAAAAAAAAAAAAAACAGCCCGGGTCTAACAGCGACAGAACGGGATGTCGGCGCTGCTCGGGTCAGTTCGGCAACTGAATCCCAAACCGAATCGGTCAGCTTTTAGGGTCCGCCCCGGTGTGGGCGAGTGCGGCACGCGAGCCGACGGGAGGCTTCGGGACCTTCAGTCGAAGTCGCACGCGAGAACCGGCTGCGGAAGTTTTCACCCGTTGAAAAGAGACGAGAAGACGCGCAGATAGAGCGAGACGGGGACGGAGAGGACGGGTTCGGAGGGAGGAGAGGGCCTCAGAAAGGGAAACATTTGCAAACCGGAAGGGAGTTATGTAAATGGGTTTAGTCATTAAGGCCTTCTAAAAGAGAGGAGGCCAGATTGGGGCCGGAGGGTGTGTGGGGGGGGAGAGGGGGGGGCAGGCGGGTCGGGGACATAAACCCATTATGTGAATAGGCTTCTCTGTAAGCTCCCCTTTCTTTGACTTTTTTTTGTTTTTTTTTCCTTTTCTGAGATCAGATTTTGTTTCCAGTATACAGTCTTTAGTCAAAAGCGTCGTACCGGAGCAGCCAGACTATCTACGGAAAGGTTCAAACAGTCATTATTTCCCGCAGCCGTGAGGCTTTTCCTTTACTCGTCCTTCCAGTGAAGCCCCCCCCGCCCCACCACCACCACCACCGGTGGACACTGATTGTTATTCACAGCGGTGATTCTTGTCTCGCCGCGGTTGCCCGCTGTACCGGGGCCGCGGGCCTTCGGAGTAAGTTCAGGGGAAAAAAGAAAAAGAATCGTTTGCATTTATTCGAGAAGAAGCCGAAGAAGGAATTTGCGCGACATCGACTGAATTTAGGCGTCTGGTTTTAGAAATACTTGTCAAATTGGGAAACGGCTTATCGGTTCAGACCGTCCGATCCTACGTGTTTGTAACTTTCCTAAACGCTCGTGAACCGCGAACCCCGGTTGGACGTACGCTTTTCCGAAATAGTTTACAATCGGCGTGCCAGAGCGCCCCCCCCCCTCCCCCCACCCCCCTTGTAGATCGGCGAATGTTAAAAAGTAGCGCAAACCTTAAAATAAATAACCAGAAAGAGCTCCACAGTTATAGTTCATGTAGCTTCGAGGAATTATAGGCTGCCGTCACGTAGCTCACGTACATGAAAAAGACAAGAGGAAGAGACAGAAAGCGAGGGAGGGAGCGGGGAGGGGGAGGGGGGGGGGCAACATCCTGTGTCTGACGTGACACCTATCAAAAAACCCGGGGTATAAATTACACAGGAAGAGGAAGAGGAACACCTGAGCCCCCCCCCCTCCCGTCTGCCGGGAGGCACAGGAAGACAGCGTGCAGCTTTAAGGATTTTTACAGGCAAATGTTCGGGCCCAGCTTCAGCGACCCCGAAAGGTCGGAGGGCGGGCGGGGTGACTGGAAACAGGTTTTGGAACTGAAAAGTTCACGAAGTCGCTCTCGCTGCCGGGGCACTTAACACGTAGGCAGCTCCACTCAGGTCAAACCTCAAACATTGCAGTCTGTGCTTTCACTTCCAGGCTTTCGGAGGGGGTGAAGATGTGTGTAGACAGTGCCCCCCGGCGGTAGAAGGAGGGAATGACAATTTTTTTTTTTTTTTTTTTTTTTTTTTCTCCCCCCCTCGAAGCTGGGTTTCAACAGGAGGGCGTACCGAGTGTCCCTTAAAAGTAGGCTGAAGCGTTGGAGGTGAAAGGTCGTCGTTCACGTATCGGGACACATCGTTTGCTTTAGGAAATGCACTTGAAGTGGGATTTAAATGTCGAAAGTGCAAAGGTTACTGTTGGGTTCATGTAGTTTTGCAGCTGGCAGGAAATTCATGTTGTGTTTTGTCCATTTTTGAGTTATAATATATTATAATTACAAACATTTAACCTTTGCTTGAGCACATGAATTGTCCGTATTCATTTTGAAGCCCCCGGCTATCAACACTTAAATAAGGCTAAATCTATTTACCACAGGAAAATAATGCAAACATTTGTCCACAGTAGATGAACTCGGATCAGCGGTCAGGTCGCGCCGCCGTTTAAACTTCCAATAAAAAAAAAAACTACGAGAGCAAAACGGGTCGCAAATCACCGCTGCGGCATTAGAGACCGGACCGTAAAAGCAAGATGTCGGAACGTCAATGAAACCGGAGACGTTTCATAAAAGGAGAAGCCAGTAGTTTAGGATCCTTTCACTTTGGGGGTTTTATAGATCGTAAAGACGTCTGCTCGTCGGAGACGCAAGAGCCCGTTCACTTTTAACGGTCCCTCTCAGGCCGCCGCTCCGACCCGAATAAGAGAAGCGTGTTCGGCGTATTAGAAAGCACTCTTTGGCTCCACCTGGTGGACGGAGTGACAACCGACACTGAACTCGGAATGTAATCGTAAATACTGGCCTGATGAGAGAGTTATAAAAGCAGACAAACTGTTTGTCATACTTCAGTTCGAGAAAACCCGAACGAGTTCCCGGTCGCGAGAGTGAAACTAAAGTGAAAACAGGAGTCCAAAAATAAGTGGCAGGCTTTTTTTGAACTTTATTGGCATTTTTGCGAGACGTCGTGTGTCATTTGAATTCCAGTTACAATAAATGCATAACAGCTGCTTAACGAGGAGAAAGATGGGAGAGAAAGAAATAAGTTTGGCCGCCGTGTCCTTTTTTTTTTTTGTTTTTGTTTTTTTTCTTCATTTTTTTGTTACGTTATTTATTGTCTTTGTTTATTTACAAAGGAAGAAATGCATTTGCAGTAGATGGATCCCGACGTTAAGCCCGCTCGTTCGGGGGCGGACAAATCATGCGGCGGCGGAGCTTCAATTCGCCGAGGGGGTCCGGATATCGCCGGGAGAGGCGTCGGGTGGGATACGACACGGGCGGAGCGGGAGGGGGGGGGAGGATGGTTGAAAAACAAAAGATAAGTTTGGCAACACTCGAGCTGTCACAGTTTAGGCGAAAAGCGATTAAAAGAAGACACACAATAACAATATTATCATTTTGAAAAACAACAAACAAAAAAAAGTGCAAAAGGCAAAATTAGAACCATTTTGGGACGATTAAAGAGTTCCAGTTGAAAAAAACTCGGGATGGCGAAGATAACTTGAGTGTTTTACTACCCCCCCCCCCCCCCCCCCCCCACACACACACACACACACACACATCAAGTTTAGCAGATTCACAAATCACACTGTACACACGTTCTTCAAAGTGCAAATATTATGAATTGGCATAAGCTGGTATTTACACTTCATTTTCTGGATTGACATAAAATCATTTTTAAAAATTCGCCGTCGCCGTGGCGCTCTTCCGATTCCGACAAAGCTTCTCGCTCCGTCAGAAGTAGAAGACGACGACGACATTTTGAAACCTGATCTAAATCGGGAAAAGGCCTGAAAACCCAGAGAGAGAGAGAGATCGCCTCTCGTCGGGTTTTTTGTAATTTCTTTTTTTATTGCGTTTTCATAATTGAGATGATTTTGTCTTTGAACGGCCACGCCCTCTTTTCATTTTTCTTTGATTCAAACGGGGGAAAGTAGCGAAAGAGGTCGGCGTCAACGAAAGGGCAAAGGAAGGAAAAAACAAATTTCCGCATCGGGGGGGGGGGGGGGGGTTTGGTGGAGCGCGTCGTTTTCCGCGGAAGCTCCCGTTTTGTCGTTTCAAACGTTTGTTCGAAGGCTCGGAGAGTCGGCGCGACCGGGGGGGGGGGGGCTCGACCGAACTGATCGGTCGTCGTGAGAAAAAAAAACGTCTTTTCGAGCCGTCGCAGCGTAAAAGTTGCTCCACGGCGGGAAAAGTAAGAACAGTTCAAAACACCCCGAACTGAAAAAGATGGAGCGGCAAAACTAGCGCTTGAAAAGCCTTTTTTTTTTTTTTTTTATTGTATAAGGTGCAGTAGGTCAGAGGGAAACACGCCAAAACGTAAAAGTCCTTCTTTGCCGCGAGTCAAACGCAGCAAAATTTGAATATCAAAGGCGGAGAGTCGGTTTCCACCTCCCACGCGTTTTCTGTTTAAAATTTCCAAAACGTTCCTTTTATAGTCGAAGTCGTGCGGTCTGAAGAAGCCGCCGTCGACGGGTCCGCCGAGTTTATTTGCGTGCGTTTTTTTTGTTTGTTTTTCCACCGACGAGAGATTGAAACGGTTCGGTTGTGCTTCGGGTTGCCGGCGGAACTCGGGTCGCGCATCTCGACGAGCGCCCCCCCCCCCCCCCCCCAGGGGAGCCGAACTGCCGTCGGCGAGAGGAGCTTTGAATCAAAGGAAAATTTAAAAAAAATATATATAAAAGGAAAGGAAAGGAAAGGAAAGCCAGGGCAGAGATGGGATCATTAAAGATGTATTTTTGGGCTCGGTTCAGAAGTAGAGACTTCAGAGCGAGTCGCGTTTTGCTTTTAATGAGACTGGTAACACCTTTTTCCTACTTTCTTTCTTTCTTTCTGTCTTTCTGTCTTTCTTTCTTTCTTTCTGTCTTTCTGTCTTTCTTTCCGTCGTTCCTTCCTCTCTTCTCCTCTCTTCGCTGCGAGGCTCCTCGGTCAGGTCATTCGAGGGGGGAGGGAAGGAACTTCACATTGGAAAGGAATGCTGATGGTGCGGAAACCTGGAGGGGGGGAGGAGGGGGGGGGGGAGGGAGGAAAGGGGGGGGGGGAATCCAGGCGTCAGGGCAGGACCGTCGCTCGGTATCCCGTTCGAATCCCATTTTATTTTGAATCCAGATTCCTTTGCTTTGTTTACCTTTTAGTAGAGGAAGAAGAGGCGCGTTCTGTGAGAGGTCGCCATGTTCTCTGACATGTTGCGGACTTTTAGGTAGTTCACGAAACCCCTGAAGAACAGCAGCAGACCTGCGGAGGGAGAACTGTTTGAGTCGCCCCCCGAGAGCGAGGCCTTCGCTCGGAGCGGGCGGCGGCGGCGGCGGCGTACTCACCGAGCAGCAGGAAGATCCACCACAGCCAGTACTGGCCGTTGAAGTAGCCGTTGAAGTAGTCGGAGAACTGGGAACAGAGGAAACGGCTTTTATCGGAGGGGATTGATTTTGAAGCGCGTCTTTTTTTACGAGTAAAAAAAACCCCCCCGACTTTCTTTCGACCCACAACGCGACTCTTTCTTCGGACGCGGGGACACGTACCCTCACGATGAGGATCCACTTGATGAGGGAGAGGCCGAAGCCGCAGATGGCGCCGTATCGTCCCGCGATGGTGTTGGTCAGACAGAAGGACAGGCAGAACCCGATCCAGTTGAACAGGAAGGCCACTGGGGGGACGGGGGGGGACAAACGGAACGCAGCGTCACCGCAGAGTTCGGGGAGGACCGGTCCGCGAGCGAGGACATTTGTTTGGACAAAAAAAATAAATAAAAAAAAAAAACGAACGAAACGGGAGACGGACTCACTGAAAAAGGCCAACATGAAGATCCCGTCGTTCCCGACCCGGAGCTGATCGGCGTCGCTGAAGTCGTCTCTGGGTGGGAATTCATCGTCCTTGGGGCGGACACACAAACGCAGAACATGACATCGGCAACGACACCGAATCCGACAAATAAGCTCAGTCGAGGCCTAAAACTTTGACAGCGTGTGTCGAACAGGAGCCGGTAAAAGTTGATGCGGTCGGTGTCGGCGTGTGTTGAATCGACCCCCTCCCGCCCCCTGGTGGCTGCTCGCGATATCGCACCCAGTTTCACCAAAGGTCTCCTTGTCGGTTTATCGGGCAGCTGCTTCGTCTTTGTTTTTCCTCTCTCGAGTGCCTTGAGTGGAAAGCAACACTTCTTGGAAGTAACAAAACTGTGTGTGTGTGTGTGTGTGTGTGTGTGTGTGTGTGTGTGTGCGCGCGTGTGTGTGTTTATTGGCAGCTTTAACGAGACTGTTATTACAGAGCTGGTGGTTTCGCAACTTAGATAAAGTGAGCCATTGTGACGACTCAGCAAACACGTCAACTATGAAACTACCGCTGGAACGAAAAGTGCTTTACGACCGTGTTGTTGGACGACGAAGAAAGGGACGTGCGTGCTTTATTTTTGACGCACTTTCTTTTAATTTTTTTGATCGATTTGTTGTCTCTTTGCTGTTAAAAACATGCGATATATATATATATGTATTGTATACAAGATGTTTGTACCCGAGTACTGTGAGTTCACAGAACAGGAGTCACGTGACCGTGACCGGTTTAGTACGGCCTAAAATTGCCGACCGAAGCCTTTCAGCGTTCGTCTCGGTCTTGCGTGTCAGCAGGGCGGAGTGGTTTTACGCGTCAGCCTTATCTGAGGTTAACCCCGGTCAGCTGACACAAAGAGTCGAAGAACACAGGCCGGGCTTTTTGAACGGGCCTGACGAGAGAGCGAATGCGTGCGTCCTCACCCGCGGCATCACCTCCACCGCGGAGGCAGCCATGGCGGCCGCTTTGGCCTTCTCCGCTTCGTCATACGTGGGCAGCGAGGTGGCGACGCTGTAGGGCGGAGGCACCGGGAAGTCACCGCGGAAACTGGTCTCTGCGGAAACGACAAGAGGAGGAGGAGAGAGGAGGGAGGAGGAGGGAGGAGGAGGGAGGAGGAGGAGACTCGGTTACAAAGGAGAGAAAAGGGGGAAGTGGAGCTTAGTTAGCTGCCGGCGATGCGGTCGGTGCCGTCACGGAAACCGACATGACTCACGGGTACAGGCTTTCCGTGGGTTTGCCACAAAACGGCCACGAGATGTGATCCCGCTGCTGTTTGTGGAAGCAGGAGCAACCGCACTTTGAAACCCCCCCAAAAAAAGTTGTACTTTTAGAGGATGCAGTGAAAAAGTAATACCAGGTGCGGCGGCGGTCGCTCCCAGGTCGATGGAGGCGTACGGAGGCGGCGGCGCGTCCGCCTCTCCCTGAGTCCTCGAGCACGACGCCTCCGCCGGCGCGGGGGTCGAGGGTCGGCCTGGCCCGGTCCCGGCTCTGGTCCTGGCCGGACGCGGCGGCGGCGGCGGAGGCGGAGGCCTGGGCCGCGGCGGACGTGCACGGCTGCGGCTCGCCGGCGGAGGCCTCCGAAGAGTCGTCCTCGTTGTGCAACTGAAGGCGAGGACGACACAGGGGGTTTAGAGAAGTCGGCACGAGCGGGAAAAGGTCCGATCGGTTGTGCCGAAAAAGCCCGTCCGCTCGAGCTGGGGGATATTTATACGGTTCGCTGAAAGCAGCGACGCTTGTTACGTAACAAAGTGAGCTTTGCACAATCTGTTTTTGTTTGTCGGCGCTGACTGAGGCAGCGTTGTCTTTTCTATTTTTAAAAAAAAAAAATGTAATGCTTCATTTTTGCATTTTTAAAGCTGAATAAGTGGGATGACGTCATTTTTAATCCCCCGAGCTTCGCTCTCCTCAGTTTTGATTTGTTGGTCTTGACTCGGTGCTCGTTGTCTTTTTCTCGCGTGTGTCCTTCGAATCGTCCTCGGTCGTCTCCGGGCCTGAAAAAAAAAAAAATCCCTCCCGTGATAATACACGCCCGCTGAGTTTGACGTTTCGAGTTACAATCGCTCCTGAAATCCAAACCAACCACCTCGCTGTGCGCAAGTTTGCCTTCGCAGCGTCGTTCCCGTTGCGAATTTAGACAGCTCGCTCGAGCGCGCGCGGGAACTACGGGAAACGGGCGCGTCCACTTAAATCCTCGCGCCGCCGTTTACCGTTCGTTCCCCTCGTCTGTTTAGTGCGGCGAGACCTTGGCGCTCAATCGCAGCCGGCGCGGATCGAATGTTTTCCTGAAGTGTTTGAACCGCCGCGGCGGACGGGCGGGAAATGCGGGGACATTGATCCCAGCCGGGGACATTGATCCCTGCTGGGGACATTGATCCCAGCCGGGGACATTGATCCCTGCCGGGGACATTGATCCCTGCCGGGGACATTGATCCCAGCCAACCGCAACTCGTGCCGCAATTTTGTACCTTGACGATACGTGACTATTTTTGCTTTTTAGATGTGTTATTACCCTATTGGGTAAAAACAAACAAACAAACAAACAAACAAAACATTAACCGGCGTAGGATTATGGCATTTCCTGTCGAGAACGATGCAGATAAAAACCCGCGCACTAATCACGGGTTACACTGCCGATACATAAACCGAAGATTACCGAAAGCGGTCCCAAGGTGGCCGAGCGAGTTCAGCCCCCCCCCCCCCCCTCCCCGAAAACAAATCCCTCGGCCCGGCGGCGCCAGAGACGTCCGAGCCGGGATGAATCGGTACCTGGCTCGCGGTACCGAAACAATCCCCGAGAGCGTTTGTATTATTCTTCAAACCTGTTTTTGCGCACGGGTTGAAAAATGTGATTTGCTTTGGCTCTGTGGCACTGAAATCCTGTGGGATTATCAGCAGGGGAGGGGGGGGGAACCAGAACCAGACATCTGGGCACAAAGCGGGCTGTTATCTCGCAGACATTCCTAAATTTTTTTATTATTATAATTATTTATTTTTACATCTGTTTTGATAGTTCAGGGTGTCTTCGTGTCGAGGCCACCGAAACCACGTGTCCACCACTTTGTGAGGCTGTTTTTTTTTTTTTTTTCTTCTTTTTTTTGTTTGTGGACAACTCACCAGAAGACGTAAACAAAGTCACGCCCGCGTTCCCGTCACGTGATGCTCACGCGCCCTTTAAACCGGGCCGCTAATCCCACGAATTATAATCTTGAGTTTACGTGAGATTAGGAAAAAAAAAAAAAAAAAAAAAAAAGTCCCTCGTAATGCATTAATATTAATTTGTATTAGTTTCTCCACAGCGATGTCACGTATTGACGTTTTACTAAACGGTTAAAATACAACTAAGTGTGAAATAGTGTCGATTTAGACGCGAGCGTTAAAGGCCCGACGCCGTTTAGCAGCTAACGTTAGCTCCGCCGATGCGGAAGTGTTCGACTAACTGTCAAAACAAAACAAAAGAATCGGAGGGTTTGGTGTTTTTTTTCAAAACCAAAACATTCAGAAGCCATTTAACAGGTTCAGATTAGTCTACGCCATTTAAAGCATTTTAATTAAATATATTAAATTAAATATTAAAAAAACAAAAAACAACAACAACGTAAAGTTGGGTGAACTCGTCGCCTTTAAGGGCCTCGTTTCCCGGGCCGAGCCGAGCCGAGCCGAGCCGTCCGGAGCTCCACTCACCACTTGGTACCGGCTCGCTGGGTCCATCCCGACGAGATTCAAGCCGGTCGAGCGAGCCGAGAAAACAGGAGGAGAAATGCGGCTCGCTTGTTCACACTCCCGGCGGTTTGAGACACTTCCGACGAGCCGCGACGGGGAAGCTGGATTTCAGAGCGACGACAGAAATGGCTGCTGGCCGAGAAAAAACACCGAGATCCGGGAGACCGAGTCGAGCTGCTCCCGGCGGGGTCGCGCTTCCGGTCCGATATTTCAAAGTAAAACGCACACAACGGTAATGCGTCACATTTTCACTGTCACTTATTATACCGCGGCAATACCCGAATATATCATTATTAATACTGTTATTACTACTAGTAATAACTAGTTATTACTACTAGTAATAACTAGTTATTACTAGTAGTAATAACAGCAGTAGTGGTGTTGTTGTACTTGCGTTTTGTTTTATGACCAAAATATACCAGAAGTATCAAAAGTAATATAAGTTGAATGTACATTGTTGTTTACATTGTGTTTCACGTGTTTTGTGTGTAAAAGGACAATTTGTGAAATAATAATTTGCCTTTTCGATGTCAAACGGGCCCGTACGTAAGGAATTAACTAAAGTGAGGTATTAGGTAGTTACTTTATTAATCCCCAAGGGGAAATGTTTTCGCTACAGCAGCATACAGGAAGCAATAAGATAATAATAGAATAATAAAAAGCAATGAAATAGCAGTAAAAAAAAAAATTAAATATAAAATGCACAGTATATACAGTATCTATATATATATATTATATACAAACAACCAAGAAACACAGACAGCAGTGTTATTGTTGTGTGATGGAGTCTTTTGGAGAACGTCCTCCCTGCAGCAGGTGGTGGAGAGGGTGGTCAGGATTATCCAATGTGGATAATAGTTTGTTCAGCGTCCTCCTCTCCACCACCTTTTTCCAGGCTGTCCAGTTTGTAGCCGATTAGTGCTTTAGATTGTACTGCAGTAAACGTACTTGGTTTTCTTTCGGTAATGTTGACGCCTTAAGTGGCAGTTCGTTCTCTGGTAAGACGCCGAGCCCTAGACAGCTCTTAGGGTTCAAACGTGAGGCAAAAATCGAAATAAATGCTGCGGCGCTTTGTCATGCAGATGTGAAGATGGTGTGCAGATGTTCCTCCGAATGTGACGTGTTGCTTTCTTTTGAAACACCCTCAGTTCATCCTGTTTTGAATGTGACTTGAGATTTGTTTAGAAGTATGTAGTTAAGCTTTCATATCTGCAGGTGACATGCGCCGTCGCTCTGTAGGTATTTTATATTGAAGGTGCATTTCCCCTTGTTTCCGGTTGCCCTGCGACTTCAGCTAACTTGATGCAGCGGATTTCCGCGGATTGAGAAAGCCCGATGACGCAAATGCAATATTATAAAGTGTGAATAAGTGAAACCGCCAGGTGGCGCCACATCCCTCTTTTAACCCTGAACTACTGTGACCATCTTTTCACGGTGCTTTACTTCACAAAGAGGCGGTTTTTCAAAGAGGAGCGCGTGGCATGTCACAAAAGGACACCTCGGTCCTAAGTTCCCTTCAGTAGTTTACAATTTAAAGCGTCGTATTGTTCTTCTGTTTTTGTATCAGGCGTAAAGTATCGACGGGTAGCGGCAGAAATAGGCCGAGGCGAGGAGTTGGAGCGAAGACTCCCAAAGCGGAGCACGAACTATTGCGCACGTTGTCTTTTTGCAACGAAGTCATTAAATTGGAAATGTTTAATTGCAGTTAAAGAGGTCAGCTCCCGTCCCGCGGAGATAAACTTTGCGGTCTTTGGCCCCGTGGGTGCATTCGGGGGGGGGGGGGGGAATCGCACGCCGCGCTGTCTGGCCGGCATTAACAGCTCGACGCTGAGCTGTCTCACAATTGACATGATTTTCCTGCGTGTTTTGGAAAGCAGCCACACGGCAACAGACTGACCCGAAACAGAAAAGAAAATGTATACGTGTGCGCGTGAAGCAGGTTTGTGTCTGTGCCTGTTTGGGAAGTTTATCCTGTCCCGTGGGCTAATCCTGGATCAGCATTGCAGTGGATAAGTGCATAATACGGTTATGAATGCAAACACCGGAGTTCCAAGGATAAAGCAACAAAGAGGAACCCAATTACAGGTTGACTTTAAAGGGACAGTGTGGTTGTTTTTACAAGCAGACGGCGCTTTTGGAGTTGTCGTCTTTTTGGTGGATTTGTTGGAACGCCGGTTTTTCCGCGCCTTTCCTTTTTGAACCCGGGCGACTTTCTCGTGAATTCTCACACGTGAAGCTTTTTGGGAGAGCTCCGGCGACGTCCCGCCGCCGCCGTCGGGCCCGATCCGTCGCCGTTAATAGCCGGAGGCCGGCTGAAGGCGGCCTAAACGGAGCGAACGGCGAAGGCGCGGCGAGGTATCGATAAATTTGAATTAATCTTGAATTAAATATGAATCCCGTCGGCTGAGACGGGGATTACTGCAGTACACGTTAAGCAGCTGATGCCGAGAGAGAGAAGAGGGAAGAGAGGATGGAGAGAGCGGAAGAGGTTGTTAAAAAAAAAAAAAAAAAAAAAAGACACGAGGTGCGACGACGATAAAAAGATAAATAAAAGAAATAAAGAAAAACGCGTAGCAGCAGCCTTTGGGGATGAATGTGAAGTGGTGACAGACGAGTTCCTGTCCCGCAACTTTTCTCTAAAGCGGCGGACCTGACGAGAGGACTGTTAGAGCCAATAATGGCACTTCAGGACATCCGTCACTGCCACGCACGCACACATACGCCCACTCATGCTGCACAATTGGGATGTTGTTACTTGGCAACATCATTTCAAGGTAAATAGGTGCTATAAAAGGGTGTTATATAAAGAAACGGTGGGTGTCTCAGTCGCAGCTTTTCATTGTGTATGCCGGGAAAGCGTTGCTGTTCGGCTGGAGGTGAGCGTTTTGTCGGGAGGCTGAATATGCAAGCTGCCATTGAATTGTCCGGCTGCGGTGCACTTTGGGTGAATTTGCGTTTTGCACGTGGCGCAACGGCATCATGGGAAGGCTCTGCAGAAGATTCGAATTATGTTTTTTATCGTCACAGTTGATCATAAATCAGCCTCGACAGCTTAAACAGTGAAGTATTACACGTGTACTACACTGGGTCTGTATGAATATCAGCGGTGAAACAAGTCAGTTAATAGGCACAAGAGAGGAACAACAGAAAATACGCCGGTCTTTGTTAAAGAGTCGAAAGGTTAGGTTAAAAACGTAGGGGAGGAGTAAAGTGAACTACAACTCCCAGGGTGCATTTCAGCAGCAAACGTGTCACCACCGAGCTTAAAATGTTACGGCACACCAACTGGATAAAGCTCGAGCCTCGCAGCGTCGAGATCATCGATGAGGCTCAGATCGGTTCAATCCGAGAGCGTCTTCTCCACGGCAACGGCAGCAGAGGCTCACGGGTGTCGTTTATATTTGTGTTTGCATGCACAGTTTGTTGTATTACTGTGTGTACTCGCAGCGTCCAGCAGAGAGCAGAAAAGACAAGGTTATTGTTTGAACTCACCTCCCTGTGAAAAACACACAGTGGCACTTCTGAGTTCAGACAAAGTGAAGAATCGCATCGCTTGAAAATCAAAAATGTTAAGTAAGACTTTATTAATCCGGCGGTCCCCGCGGCAGTTTAAGAATACAGGTCGGAAAGATAAGTACGCAAGAAGAAGAAAAAATATGTAGGTGTAAAAATGAAAATAGGAAAATAAAACCAATGAATAAAATAAAGACTAATGTGTAAAATACACACACAAAATAAATATGTACACCTTTGACCTATACAGTGAATTGTTAGTATAAATATTTCGGAATGAGAAAAAACCTGAATATTATTGCATGTAGGTGATTTCGAATGTATTGTTAATTGTAATTGCTCATGAGACATGTTGAGATGACGAAAATGAAGTTTAAATGAAGCAGACGGTGAAAAAAAAAATGTGCATTGAATTTAAACCTTTGTCCATAAACAATGCAAATGTTCTTCTTGTATCTTTCAGGAGCGTGCTGACAATCGCTGGTCATCGTCGTCGTCGTCTCGCGCAGAAACGCCGCAACCGGACCGGACCGGGACGATGCAACAGACTCGTCGACCTTTCGGGAGACGTACCACCGTCAAAGCGAACACTCGGCCTCTCATCATGTACTCCGGCGACGGTCAGCGCTCTGTAAGTAAACGGCGCGTACGTCGCGGAGAAATGTTTCACGAAAGTCGGCCCGCTGCGAGCTGCTGACGAATCGAGAGGACATTAAAATGATTCCTCTGCATGTGGCAGCGCTGAATACGGGACGGTCATTTTGGGCCGTTCGCGTGACGACGGAAAGTTACAGTGAACTAATTAGGTCGAGCGCGAGAGAGATTCCCTCGGACTGGAATATTTGGAATAAAAATATAAATGAAGCTGCGTGAATCCCAGAAGTGTTTGGTTAGTCAGACAGAAACTGCAGGATCGTATAACGTCCACGTTTTACAGTCAACAAACATGGACCGGAACAAATTTATGAACAAAACAGGAGAGAATTGAACTTTTAGTGCGCACAGAAGTCGAGAGATATTTTACTGTAACTGGTGAAATAGAGGAGCAGCAACAGGTGTTGCCTTGATGTTTTTGTGTATTTGAACTTTGACATGCGTGTTTGGTAGTTTGAAGGTGTTCTGGTCAGCGTAGTCAAGTTCCCCGAGGACATACAGATATACAGACACAGACATGCAGACATACAGACATGCAGACATACAGACATGCAGACACAGACATAGACATACAGATATACAGACACAGACATGCAGACATACAGACATGCAGACATGCAGACATACAGACATGCAGACACAGACATAGACATACAGATATACAGACACAGACATGCAGACATACACACATGCAGACATGCAGACATACAGATATACAGACATACAGACATACAGACATACATACATGCAGACATACAGATATACAGACATACAGATATAGACATACAGACATGCAGATATAGACATACAGACATGCAGACATACATACATGCAGACATACAGACATGCAGACATACATACATGCAGACATACAGATATACAGACATACAGATATAGACATACAGACATGCAGATATAGACATACAGACATACAGATATGCAGACATGCAGACATACAGACATGCAGACATACAGACATGCAGACATACAGATATAGACATGCAGATATACAGACATACAGATATGCAGACATACAGACATACAGACATGCAGACATACAGACATACAGACATGCAGATATAGACATACAGACATACAGATATGCAGACATACAGATATGCAGACATGCAGATATAGACATACAGATATGCAGATATGCAGACATGCAGATATAGACATACAGACATACAGACGTACAGATATGCAGACATACAGATATGCAGACATACAGACATACAGATATGCAGACATACAGACATACAGACATGCAGATATAGACATACAGATATAGACATACAGACATACAGACATGCAGATATGCAGACATACAGACATACAGACATACAGACATGCAGATATGCAGACATACAGACATACAGATATGCAGACATACAGACATACAGACATGCAGACATACAGATATGCAGACATACAGACATACAGACATGCAGATATAGACATACAGACATACAGATATAGACATACAGACATACAGATATATACATACAGACATACAGATATGCAGACATACAGACATACAGACATGCAGATATAGACATACAGATATAGACATACAGACATACAGACATACAGATATGCAGACATACAGACATACAGACGTACAGATATGCAGACATACAGACATACAGATATGCAGACATACAGATATACAGACATACAGACATGCAGACATACAGATATACAGACATACAGACATGCAGACATACATATATACAGACATAGACATACAGACATACAGACATGCAGATATGCAGACATACAGACATACAGATATGCAGATATACAGACATACAGACATGCAGATATGCAGACATACAGATATGCAGACATACAGACATACAGACGTACAGATATGCAGACATACAGACATACAGACATGCAGACATAGATATACAGACATACAGACATGCAGACATACATATATACAGACATAGACATACAGACATACAGACATGCAGATATGCAGACATACAGACATACAGACGTACAGATATGCAGACATACAGACATACAGATATGCAGACATACAGATATGCAGACATACAGACATACAGACGTACAGATATGCAGACATACAGACATACAGACATGCAGACATACAGATATACAGACATACAGACATGCAGACATACATATATACAGACATAGACATACAGACATACAGACATGCAGATATGCAGACATACAGACATACAGATATGCAGACATACAGACATACAGACATGCAGATATGCAGACATACAGACATACAGACATGCAGATATAGACATACAGACATACAGACATGCAGATATGCAGACATACAGATATACAGACATACAGATATACAGACATACAGACATACAGATATGCAGACATGCAGACATACAGACACACAGACATACAGACATGCAGACATGGACATACAGATATACAGACATACAGATGTACAGACATACAGACACATAGACATACAGATGTACAGACATACAGACATGCAGACATACAGATGTACAGACATACAGACACATAGACATAAAGATATACAGACACAGACATACAGACATGCAGACATATAGACATGCAGACATACAGACATGCAGATATGCAGACATACAGACATGCAGACATACAGATGTACAGACACAGACATACAGACATACAGATATACAGACATACAGACACATAGACATACAGACATACAGATATACAGACATACAGATGTACAGACATACAGACACAGACATACAGACATGCAGACATATAGACATTCAGACATGCAGACATGGACATACAGACATACAGATATACAGACATACAGACACATATACATGCAGACATACAGATATGCAGACATACAGATATACAGACACATATACATGCAGACATACAGATATACAGACATACAGACATGCAGACATACAGATGTACAGACATACAGACACATAGACATACAGATATACAGACACAGACATACAGACATGCAGACATATTGACATGCAGACATGCAGACATATAGACATACAGATATACAGACATACAGACATGCAGACATACAGACATGCAGATATGCAGACATACAGACACAGATATACAGACATGGACATACAGACATACAGACACATAGACACACAGCCATACAGACATGCAGACATACAGACATACAGACATGCAGACATGGACATACAGACATACAGACATGCAGACATACAGACATGCAGACATATAGACATACAGACATACAGACATGGACATACAGACATACAGATATACAGACATACAGACACACAGACATACAGACATGCAGACATACAGACATACAGACATGCAGACATGCAGACATGGACATACAGACATACAGATATACAGACATACAGACACATAGACACACAGACATATAGACATGCAGACATACAGATATACAGATATACAGACATACAGACATGCAGACATACAGATGTACAGACATACAGACACATAGACATACAGATATACAGACACAGACATACAGACATGCAGACATACAGACACAGACATACAGATATACAGACATACAGACACATAGACATACAAACATACAGATATACAGACATACAGACATGCAGACATACAGATGTACAGACATACAGACACATAGACATACAGATATACAGACACAGACATACAGACATGCAGACATATAGACATGCAGACATACAGACATGCAGATATGCAGACATACAGAAATACAGATATACAGACATGGACATACAGACACATAGACATACAGATATACAGACACAGACATACAGACATACATATATACAGACATACAGATATACAGACATACAGACACATAGACATACAGACATACAGACATGCAGACATACAGATATACAGACACAGACATACAGACATACAGATATACAGACATACAGACACATAGACATACAGACATACAGATATACAGACATACAGATGTACAGACATACAGACACATAGACATACAGATATACAGACATGCAGACATATAGACATGCAGACATATAGACATGCAGACATGCAGACATGCAGATATGCAGACATACAGACATACAGACATGGACATACAGACATACAGACACATAGACACACAGACACACAGACATACAGACATGGACATACAGACATACAGATATACAGACACAGACATACAGACACATAGACACACAGACATATAGACATGCAGACATACAGATATACAGACACATATACATGCAGACATACAGATATGCAGACATACAGACATACAGATATACAGACATACAGATATACAGACACAGACATACAGACATACAGATATACAGACATACAGACACATAGACATACAGACATACAGATATACAGACATACAGATGTACAGACATACAGACACATAGACATACAGATATACAGACATGCAGACATATAGACATGCAGACATATAGACATGCAGACATGCAGACATGCAGATATGCAGACATACAGACATACAGACATGGACATACAGACATACAGACATACAGACACATAGACACACAGACACACAGACATACAGACATGGACATACAGACATACAGATATACAGACACAGACATACAGACACATAGACACACAGACATATAGACATGCAGACATACAGATATACAGACACATATACATGCAGACATACAGACATGCAGACATACAGACATGGAGACATGCAGACATACAGATATACAGACATACAGACACATATACATGCAGACATACAGATATGCAGACATACATACATACAGATATACAGACATACAGACATACAGACATACAGACATATAGACATGCAGACATACAGACATGGAGACATACAGATATACAGACATACAGACACATAGACATATATACATACAGATATACAGACATACAGACATGCAGACATACAGATGTACAGACATACAGACACATAGACATACAGATATACAGACACAGACATACAGACATGCAGACATACAGACATGCAGATATGCAGACATACAGACACAGATATACAGACATGGACATACAGACATACAGACATACAGACATACAGACATATAGACATGCAGACATACAGACATGGAGACATGCAGACATACAGATGTACAGACATACAGACATGCAGACATACAGATGTACAGACATACAGACACATAGACATACAGATATACAGACACAGACATACAGACATGCAGACATATAGACATGCAGACATACAGCCATGCAGATATGCAGACACAAAGACACACAGACATACAGACATACAGACATGCAGACATACAGATATACAGACACAGACATACAGACATACATATATACAGACATACAGATATACAGACATACAGACACATAGACATACAGACATACAGATATACAGACATACAGACATGCAGACATACAGATATACAGACATACAGACACATAGACATACAGACATACAGATATACAGACATACAGATGTACGGACATACAGACACATAGACATACAGATATACAGACACAGACATACAGACATGGACATACAGACATACAGATATACAGACATACAGACACATAGACACACAGACATATAGACATGCAGACATACAGATATACAGACACATATACATGCAGACATACAGATATGCAGACATACAGATATACAGACACATATACATGCAGACATACAGATATGCAGACATACAGACATACAGACATACAGATATACAGACATACAGACATACAGACATACAGACATATAGACATGCAGACATACAGATATACAGACATACAGACACATATACATGCAGACATACAGATATGCAGACATACAGACATACAGATATACAGACATACAGACATACAGACATACAGACATACAGACATATAGACATGCAGACATACAGACATGGAGACATACAGATATACAGACATACAGACACATAGACATATAGACATACAGATATACAGACATACAGACATGCAGACATACAGATGTACAGACATACAGACACATAGACATATAGACATGCAGACATACAGATATACAGACATACAGACACATATACATGCAGACATACAGATATGCAGACATACAGACATACAGATATACAGACATACAGACATACAGACATACAGACATATAGACATGCAGACATACAGACATGGAGACATGCAGACATACAGATGTACAGACATACAGACATGCAGACATACAGATGTACAGACATACACATATACAGACATACAGACATACAGATATGCAGACATGCAGACATACAGACACACAGACATACAGACATGCAGACATGGACATACAGATATACAGACATACAGATGTACAGACATACAGACACATAGACATACAGATGTACAGACATACAGACATGCAGACATACAGATGTACAGACATACAGACACATAGACATACAGACATACAGATGTACAGACATACAGACATGCAGACATACAGATGTACAGACATACAGACACATAGACATACAGATATACAGACACAGACATACAGACATGCAGACATATAGACATGCAGACATACAGACATGCAGATATGCAGACACAAAGACACACAGACATACAGACATACAGACATGCAGACATACAGATGTACAGACATACAGACACATAGACATACAGATATACAGACACAGACATACAGACATACAGATATACAGACATACAGACACATAGACATACAGACATACAGATATACAGACATACAGACATGCAGACATACAGATATACAGACATACAGACACATAGACATACAGACATACAGATATACAGACATACAGATGTACGGACATACAGACACATAGACATACAGATATACAGACACAGACATACAGACATGGACATACAGACATACAGATATACAGACATACAGACACATAGACACACAGACATATAGACATGCAGACATACAGATATACAGACACATATACATGCAGACATACAGATATGCAGACATACAGACATACAGACACATATACATGCAGACATACAGATATACAGACACATATACATGCAGACATACAGATATGCAGACATACAGACATACAGACATACAGATATACAGACATACAGACATACAGACATACAGACATATAGACATGCAGACATACAGATATACAGACATACAGACACATATACATGCAGACATACAGATATGCAGACATACAGACATACAGATATACAGACATACAGACATACAGACATACAGACATATAGACATGCAGACATACAGACATGGAGACATACAGATATACAGACATACAGACACATAGACATATAGACATACAGATATACAGACATACAGACATGCAGACATACAGATGTACAGACATACAGACACATAGACATATAGACATGCAGACATACAGATATACAGACATACAGACACATATACATGCAGACATACAGATATGCAGACATACAGACATACAGATATACAGACATACAGACATACAGACATACAGACATACAGACATATAGACATGCAGACATACAGACATGGAGACATGCAGACATACAGATGTACAGACATACAGACATGCAGACATACAGATATACAGACATACAGATATACAGACATACAGACATACAGATATGCAGACATGCAGACATACAGACACACAGACATACAGACATGCAGACATGGACATACAGATATACAGACATACAGATGTACAGACATACAGACACATAGACATACAGATGTACAGACATACAGACATGCAGACATACAGATGTACAGACATACAGACACATAGACATACAGACATACAGATGTACAGACATACAGACATGCAGACATACAGATGTACAGACATACAGACACATAGACATACAGATATACAGACACAGACATACAGACATGCAGACATATAGACATGCAGACATACAGACATGCAGATATGCAGACACAAAGACACACAGACATACAGACATACAGACATGCAGACATACAGATATACAGACACAGACATACAGACACAGACATGCAGACATACATATATACAGACATAGACATACAGACATACAGACATACAGATATGCAGACATACAGATATGCAGACATACAGACATACAGACGTACAGATATGCAGACATACAGACATACAGACATGCAGACATACAGACATGCAGATATGCAGACACAAAGACACACAGACATACAGACATACAGACATGCAGACATACAGATATACAGACACAGACATACAGACACAGACATGCAGACATACATATATACAGACATAGACATACAGACATACAGACATACAGATATGCAGACATACAGATATGCAGACATACAGACATACAGACGTACAGATATGCAGACATACAGACATACAGACATGCAGACATACAGATATACAGACATACAGACATGCAGACATACATATATACAGACATAGACATACAGACATACAGACATGCAGATATGCAGACATACAGACATACAGATATGCAGACATACAGACATACAGACATGCAGATATGCAGACATACAGACATACAGACATGCAGATATAGACATACAGACATACAGACATACAGACATACAGACATACAGATATACAGACATACAGACATACAGACATACAGACATATAGACATGCAGACATACAGATATACAGACATACAGACATACAGATATACAGACATACAGACATACAGACATACAGACATATAGACATGCAGACATACAGACATGGAGACATACAGATATACAGACATACAGACACATAGACATATAGACATACAGATATACAGACATACAGACATGCAGACATACAGATGTACAGACATACAGACACATAGACATATAGACATGCAGACATACAGATATACAGACATACAGACACATATACATGCAGACATACAGATATGCAGACATACAGACATACAGATATACAGACATACAGACATACAGACATACAGACATATAGACATGCAGACATACAGACATGGAGACATGCAGACATACAGATGTACAGACATACAGACATGCAGACATACAGATGTACAGACATACAGATATACAGACATACAGACATACAGATATGCAGACATGCAGACATACAGACACACAGACATACAGACATGCAGACATGGACATACAGATATACAGACATACAGATGTACAGACATACAGACACATAGACATACAGATGTACAGACATACAGACATGCAGACATACAGATGTACAGACATACAGACACATAGACATACAGACATACAGATGTACAGACATACAGACATGCAGACATACAGATGTACAGACATACAGACACATAGACATACAGATATACAGACACAGACATACAGACATGCAGACATATAGACATGCAGACATACAGACATGCAGATATGCAGACACAAAGACACACAGACATACAGACATACAGACATGCAGACATACAGATGTACAGACATACAGACACATAGACATACAGATATACAGACACAGACATACAGACATACAGATATACAGACATACAGACACATAGACATACAGACATACAGATATACAGACATACAGACATGCAGACATACAGATATACAGACATACAGACACATAGACATACAGACATACAGATATACAGACATACAGATGTACGGACATACAGACACATAGACATATAGACATGCAGACATACAGATATACAGACATACAGACACATATACATGCAGACATACAGATATGCAGACATACAGACATACAGATATACAGACATACAGACATACAGACATACAGACATATAGACATGCAGACATACAGACATGGAGACATGCAGACATACAGATGTACAGACATACAGACATGCAGACATACAGATGTACAGACATACAGATATACAGACATACAGACATACAGATATGCAGACATGCAGACATACAGACACACAGACATACAGACATGCAGACATGGACATACAGATATACAGACATACAGATGTACAGACATACAGACACATAGACATACAGATGTACAGACATACAGACATGCAGACATACAGATGTACAGACATACAGACACATAGACATACAGACATACAGATGTACAGACATACAGACATGCAGACATACAGATGTACAGACATACAGACACATAGACATACAGATATACAGACACAGACATACAGACATGCAGACATATAGACATGCAGACATACAGACATGCAGATATGCAGACACAAAGACACACAGACATACAGACATACAGACATGCAGACATACAGATGTACAGACATACAGACACATAGACATACAGATATACAGACACAGACATACAGACATACAGATATACAGACATACAGACACATAGACATACAGACATACAGATATACAGACATACAGACATGCAGACATACAGATATACAGACATACAGACACATAGACATACAGACATACAGATATACAGACATACAGATGTACGGACATACAGACACATAGACATACAGATATACAGACACAGACATACAGACATGGACATACAGACATACAGATATACAGACATACAGACACATAGACACACAGACATATAGACATGCAGACATACAGATATACAGACACATATACATGCAGACATACAGATATGCAGACATACAGACATACAGACACATATACATGCAGACATACAGATATGCAGACATACAGATATACAGACACATATACATGCAGACATACAGATATGCAGACATACAGACATACAGACATACAGATATACAGACATACAGACATACAGACATACAGACATATAGACATGCAGACATACAGATATACAGACATACAGACACATATACATGCAGACATACAGATATGCAGACATACAGACATACAGATATACAGACATACAGACATACAGACATACAGACATATAGACATGCAGACATACAGACATGGAGACATACAGATATACAGACATACAGACACATAGACATATAGACATACAGATATACAGACATACAGACATGCAGACATACAGATGTACAGACATACAGACACATAGACATATAGACATGCAGACATACAGATATACAGACATACAGACACATATACATGCAGACATACAGATATGCAGACATACAGACATACAGATATACAGACATACAGACATACAGACATACAGACATATAGACATGCAGACATACAGACATGGAGACATGCAGACATACAGATGTACAGACATACAGACATGCAGACATACAGATATACAGACATACAGATATACAGACATACAGACATACAGATATGCAGACATGCAGACATACAGACACACAGACATACAGACATGCAGACATGGACATACAGATATACAGACATACAGATGTACAGACATACAGACACATAGACATACAGATGTACAGACATACAGACATGCAGACATACAGATGTACAGACATACAGACACATAGACATACAGACATACAGATATACAGACATACAGATGTACAGACATACAGATGTACAGACATACAGACACATAGACATACAGATATACAGACACAGACATACAGACATGCAGACACATAGACATACAGACATACAGACATGCAGACATACAGATATACAGACACAGACATACAGACATACAGATATACAGACATACAGACACATAGACATGCAGACATACAGATATACAGACACATATACATGCAGACATACAGATATGCAGACATACAGATATACAGACACATATACATACAGACATACAGATATACAGACATACAGATATACAGACACAGACATACAGACATACAGATATACAGACATGCAGACATATAGACATGCAGACATGCAGACATGCAGATATGCAGACATACAGACATACAGACATGGACATACAGACATACAGACACATAGACACACAGACACACAGACATACAGACATGGACATACAGACATACAGATATACAGACACAGACATACAGACACATAGACACACAGACATATAGACATGCAGACATACAGATATACAGACACATATACATGCAGACATACAGATATGCAGACATACAGATATACAGACACATATACATACAGACATACAGATATACAGACATACAGATATACAGACACAGACATACAGACATACAGATATACAGACATACAGACACATAGACATACAGACATACAGATATACAGACATACAGATGTACAGACATACAGACACATAGACATACAGATATACAGACACAGACATACAGACATGCAGACATACAGACATGCAGATATGCAGACATACAGACACAGATATACAGACATGGACATACAGACATACAGACATACAGACATACAGACATATAGACATGCAGACATACAGACATGGAGACATGCAGACATACAGATGTACAGACATACAGACATGCAGATATACAGACATACAGACATACAGACATGCAGACATGCAGACATGGACATACAGACATACAGACATACAGACATGCAGACATACAGACATGCAGACATATAGACATACAGACATACAGACATACAGACATGCAGACATACAGACATACAGACATGCAGACATGCAGACATGGACATACAGACATACAGATATACAGACATACAGACACATAGACACACAGACATATAGACATGCAGACATACAGATATACAGACATACAGACACATATACATGCAGACATACAGATATACAGATATACAGATATACAGACATACAGACATGCAGACATACAGATGTACAGACATACAGACACATAGACATACAGATATACAGACACAGACATACAGACATGCAGACATATAGACATGCAGACATACAGACATGCAGATATGCAGACATACAGAAATACAGATATACAGACATGGACATACAGACACATAGACATACAGATATACAGACACAGACATACAGACATACAGATATACAGACATGGACATACAGACACATAGACATACAGATATACAGACACAGACATACAGACATACAGATATACAGACACAGAAATACAGACATGCAGACATGCAGACATACAGACACACAGACATACAGACATACAGACATGCAGACATGGACATACAGATGTACAGACATACAGACACATAGACACACAGACATACAGACATGCAGACATACAGATATACAGACATACAGACACATAGACATACAGATATACAGACACAGACATAGAGACATGCAGACATATAGACTTACAGACATACAGACATGCAGACATACAAATATACAGACACAGACATACAGACATACATATATACAGACATACAGATATACAGACATACAGACACATAGACATACAGATATACAGACATACAGACATGCAGACATACAGATATACAGACACAGACATACAGACATACATATATACAGACATACAGATATACAGACATACAGACACATAGACATACAGACATACAGATATACAGACATACAGACATGCAGACATACAGATATACAGACATACAGACACATAGACATACAGACATACAGATATACAGACATACAGATGTACAGACATACAGACACATAGACATACAGATATACAGACACAGACATACAGACATGGACATACAGACATACAGATATACAGACATACAGACACATAGACACACAGACATATAGACATGCAGACATACAGATATACAGACACATATACATGCAGACATACAGATATGCAGACATACAGATATACAGACACATATACATATAGACATGCAGACATGCAGACATATAGACATACAGATATACAGACATACAGACATGCAGACATACAGACATGCAGATATGCAGACATACAGACACAGATATACAGACATGGACATACAGACATACAGATATACAGACATACAGACACATAGACACACAGCCATACAGACATTCAGACATACAGACATACAGACATGCAGACATGGACATACAGACATACAGACATGGACATACAGACATACAGATATACAGACATACAGACACATAGACACACAGACATACAGACATGCAGACATGGACATACAGACATACAGATATACAGACATACAGACACATAGACACACAGACATATAGACATGCAGACATACAGATATGGAGACATGCAGACATACAGATATACAGACATACAGACACATATACATGCAGACATACAGACACACAGACATACAGACATGCAGACATACAGACATACAGACATGCAGACATGCAGACATGGACATACAGACATACAGATATACAGACATACAGACATACAGACATATAGACATGCATACATACAGACATGGAGACATGCAGACATACAGATATGGAGACATGCAGACATACAGATATACAGACATACAGACACATATACATGCAGACATACAGACATACATATATGCAGACATACAGACATACAGATATACAGACATATAGACATGCAGACATACAGACATACAGACATACAGACACATAGACACACAGACATACAGACATACAGATATACAGACATACAGACACATATGCATGCAGACATATAGACATGCAGACATACAGATATACAGACATACAGACACATATACATGCAGACATACAGACATACAGATATACAGACATACAGACATACAGACATATAGACATGCAGACATACAGACATGGAGACATATAGACATACAGATATACAGACATACAGACACATAGACATATAGACATACAGATATACAGACATACAGACACATAGACACACAGACATACAGACATGCAGACATACAGATATACAGACACATAGACATATAGACATACAGATATACAGACATACAGACATGCAGACATACAGATGTACAGACATACAGACACATAGACATACAGATATACAGACACAGACATACAGACACACAGACATACAGACATACAGACATGGGCATACAGATATACAGACATACAGACATATAGACATGCAGACATGCAGATATACAGACACATAGACATACAGACATACAGATATACAGACACAGACATACAGACATACAGACATGCAGACATGCAGACATACAGACACACAGACATACAGACATACAGACATGCAGACATGGACATACAGATATACAGACATACAGACACATAGACATACAGACATACAGATATACAGACATACAGACATGCAGACATACAGATGTACAGACAGACAGACACATAGACATACAGATATACAGACACAGACATGCAGACATATAGACATGCAGACATACAGACATGCAGACGATTCTCCTCGTTTTAAATGTCTTTAAGTTCAGACGACGTCGATGTAAGATATCGACCGGGGCTGCTTTAATGCAAAACGGGAGGAGTTATAAGAACGTTTTCCTTTAAAGTGACCTTAAACACAGACGTTGGATTCAACAGGAAGCACTTTGTGTCACACGTGACAGTCGGCGCCGTTAACGCTCGATGAATACCGACACCACAGGATGTCGGCGACAATAGCGTTTCCCCGCTTTGTCGCGTTCGCGTCAAGGATTCCTAACAGACGGCAGCCGTACGCGTCGCTTTGCGCGGTACGTTTAATCGAGGTCGGCGAAAACAACCGGCGACGTCGCTTCCAATTAAAGCGAAGGCTGATCACCTTCCTCTCCCGTTTTTTTTTGACGAAGCAAATCAGCGTTATGATCATCGCGTGTTTGGTATTCTCTTTAATCCGTCTCCAAAGAGGTCGTTATTTTTTTTTTTGTCTTCGTCTTAATAATTATTGCAGTGAGCAGATGTGAGCGGAGATACCAGCGAGTTGTTTCTGGGTGTATATATACATATACACATAGTAGGATGTGTTGTTCTCTGTGGTGTCGACCTCTTGGCTCTAATGACTTGGGGAAAGAAAAGTTTATCACCGGAGAAAGGACGGGCCGTCAGAACGTCAGGCTGCCAGCTGATGCCAGGAAGTGTCCTCCGAAAATGAAAAAGACAGGTTATAATGAGAGACGGGGGGGGGGAGCTGCAGGAGAGGGAATAATGAGCGTATTAAGACGGCGTGAAGGGAGAAGTAGGCTAATAGTCGGCTGCTGTGTAAGATCGAGTTCATAAAACAGAAAAGGCATCATCAAAAAGCACAGAGAGGAGTCGGTGTATTCCCCCGAGTCTCCGAGATGCTCTTTTGATGCCGAAACAGACTTTGGTTCTCTCTCTCCATCCGTCCCTCCGTCGCTCGCCGTGCTGCTGATGAATTAAAAGAAAGTATGTCAGCTGGCAGGCAGGGAGGCAAGGGAGGGCAGAGAAGAAAAAAAAAAGAAAAGAAAAGAAGACATCAGAAAGAATTCATTCAGCCAGTTAGTTTCTGAACAACAAAAACACGGGGTCGGTTTCCGGGGCTCGTATTTGGGTCAGAGGATCCACCTGCACGGTTCTGCCCGCTCAGCACTTTCAGTTAGTGGCGGTGGAGGGTGGGCCGGGGCGGGGGGCGAGGAAAAGGTATCGATGTGCCGCGTCCCGTCAGAACAACTCAACCTCGGCGTCCCCGGGTCGTCTCGTCTGTAACGGGGCGGCAGATGTTCCCCAGTGTTTGAATGATGAAATAGATTTCTGTCCCAGAAGTTGAGGGTTTAGAAAACACCTGATGGATGTGTGACACGTGTGTTTTTCTGAACCGCGACATGACGACGACGAGACGTGCGCAGCGGTGCGACGGAATAGGAAACAAAGTGTGATCATGTTAACGGAGGTCGTAGGGAGCCGTGTCGCTGGTGTATATGGTGAGCGTTTGGCACAAAGTTTCAGAGCCAGCGGCTCTCCGTCTCCTCTGTTTGTGATCCAGTTTCTCTTGTTGGATTCATAAAAGTTGAATTTAATATCTGTGGAAATCTTGACAAGAAATACCACGCTGACAATGAAGTGCTTCTTTTCTTCACAGGGCTCTTTTAGGAGAGCGACGAGTCACCGAGCTGCTCGCCGTCTGAATGAAGGACCTCCTGCCCCGAACATCCGAGCTTCATTGTTCTTCTTTGAGGAGGACCGCAGATGATGATGTCAGGTTATCCCCTTCAGACCGAGATCAAAGTGAGTGATAGCTGGGGGAGGATTTCTTTTGTACAGATAACCGATCGCGAGGCCTCGTGAGAAAACACCGGGGTTTGTGCAGATGTTTAAAGATGATTTTGTCAAATTAGATTTATTAAACCAGATTGACAGCCAGAGAAGGAATGTGCGCAAATGTGGTTATTTCGAGGCGAGAACCGGACGCTGCTCGCGCGCGAGTTGGAAGTCAGTCCGCCACATGAAAACCTCCAAGCGCGAGAACGCGCCGCCGTGTTGTCGCGCCCCCTTTTGTTTTAAAACTCACTCCACATTACAGCGATCGTTAGTAGTTAACGGACAGTTTACTTCCCTTCAGTTCGGCGCAGTTCCATGAATGTTTTCTCTCACGGTTGTACAGTTTCTTGTAGAAAAATGCACCATTTTCTAAAAGTTGTTAACTTGAGTGTCTTGCTCAGGGACACTTGGCATGTGGACGGGAGGAGCTGGGGATCGAACCACCAACCTTCTGCTTAGTGTGCAACCGACTCTACTGACTGAGCTACAGCCTCCCTAGAAATGTGTGTGTATAGCTATATATATAGATAAGTGTGTATAGATATATAGCTATATAGCTATATAGTTTGAACTATATAGCTATATAGATATATATCTCGAACTATATAGCTATATATAGCTATATAGTTCGAACTATATAGCTATATAGATATATATCTCGAACTATATAGCTATATATAGCTATATAGTTCGAACTATATAGCTATATATAGATATATATCTCGAACTATATATCTATATATAGCTATATAGTTCGAACTATATAGCTATATAGATATATATCTCGAACTATATATCTATATATAGCTATATAGTTCGAACTATATAGCTATATAGATATATATCTCGAACTATATAGCTATATATAGATATATAGTTCAAACTATATAGCTATATAGATATATAGTTCGAACTATATAGCTATATATAGATATATATCTCGAACTATATAGCTATATTTATAATATATATCTATACCTATATATATATCTATACACACACACGTATCTAGGGAGGCTGTGGCTCAGTTGGTAGAGTCGGTTGCACACTAATCAGAAGGTTGGCGGTTCGATCCCCAGCTCCTCCTGAACAAGACACTGAGCTCTAAGTTGTTCCCGATGGCAGCACTTCATTAGTTTTATATGTGTATATAAACATATGACATTTTACCATTTCTATTTTAGTGGCTGTTTTAAAGGCTAATTTTTTACACTACCTTTGAGGACTACGTTTACTTTCCAGGACTACAGTCGCCGTCAAACTCATCACCTGCGCTGTGGACGCGGTTCCCCGGGATCCTTCGGCGTCGCCGCCTCCACGGGTCCTCGGAACTGGAAGGACAAATCAAGAAGCGGTGTCAGTACAGGAAGGAAGGAAGGAATGAAACCTTTACATATGTTGCAGGCTCACATTTCACAAATTACCTACGAGTACAAACAAGTCTCACGCTTAGTCTTGGGAATTAAAATGTGTTTACAAAATCACTTTTAGGTTTGGTGCTGCAATATGAAGCCCCAGCCTGTGACGCGGACCTGGTGAAGTGAAAACTCGCCTTTAATGTCACGCACACCGTGAATGGTTTCCCGCTCTGCCACATTAAAGGAACAAGGGACTGCAAACGTTCCCACTTTACGGGGCGTACCGAGGTCTTCCTGTGTCTTCGTTAGGCCGAATGTTTTACAATAAACTGCCATAAAAAACATCCGGATCGTAAATACAAATATTAACTCACTCGGACGTTCGTCGCATCGAATTGTCGCTTTATATCTTTTTCTACATACAAACTTGTTTTTTTTAATTGCCGTGCCGCACGTGTGCTTTCTAAACTGTATCGTTTTATCTTTTGGACATTTTCTGCAATAACAGCAGACGAAGAAGAATAAATTGTAACCTACCGTCCACGTGGTTGCCAACGGCGACGCCAGGGAACACCCTGTGGTGAAAACAAAAGACTTGCAATTAATATTCAATCTACAATATGCCATCGTATATATATATATATATATATATAAACATATAAACATATAAACATATATATAGATTTGGTGCTTCTCAATCACATCCGTGACATTTAGCAAATTAATTCAAATATCAATATTTCCACTTCACTTTTTCTTCTAGTTACATATAGAAATACTTATGTAAAATATAGCACATTTATTGACTTTCAGACTACAATTTCCACTTTTTTTACAGCCGTTATTCCGGTTTTGCAATTTCACATTCAGTTTCTACAGCAAACAATTGTTTGTTTGTCCATTTAAATGACTTTGACTTCTACGCTGTGATTCTTTATATCTTACAATTAATCTGGAGAAGGACACGCGTTACCGACGCCCTACATCTTTGTGTACAAACGCGTATGAAGTATCTCCGTCGCCGCTTTCGACAAGTCTTTCGCTTCAATCGCGGCGGACGAATAATTAACTTTTATTCTTAGCCTTATCGCAAATAATCATTCGTCTTCTTGAAGGACACGTTGTCCCTCTTCTCAGAGCCTCCTACGTTACTTCTCTCTCACCTCTTGTTGACTGCATTTTATTTTCTCGCTTGACTGTCTGTTTGTTTTATTTCTTTTGTATTTTATCATCACACTTTATACTCTTGCGTATTCTGCTCTACATGTAAAGGCCTTTAGAAGTTCTGTTTGAAAAGCGCTATAGAAATAAACTTCTTATTATATGAGCATTGACTTCTCTTGTTGTCTTTTTGTCTTGTAATTCACACAAATTCACTTCCTGCAGCAGCACATTATATTATTTACCTTTCTGTCTGCCTCTTAAACACACCTTAACAACAAACACTCTCTGCCTACCGATTGGTCGATTCTTCAAAGTCCTCCCGTCCGGCTCGGTTCTGGATCTGGATCTGGTTCTGGATCTGGATCTGGATCCAGTCTGCGGTCTGAAACACGAGAGAGAGAGAAAAAAAAAGATTAGGACAGTGGTGATGATGATGTTGGCGGTTTGATCCCCAGCTCCTCCTGTCCCCATGCCCAAGTGTCCCTGAGCAAGACACTGAGCTCTAAGTTGTTCCCGATGGCAGCACCTCATCAGTTTTATATGTGTATATAAACATATGACTTTTTATTCCTCGCGGAGAGGGGGGGTGTACAAATACATCACATCTCTTTTTTTACTTTTGTTTTATTTGGACTATTTTAAACCTCCTTTTACAGAACAGAACCGAGTCTTTTGGAGTCTCATTTTAGTTCTTGGTTTTAGAAGCTAATTTGCGCAGTTTTTTTTTTTTTTTGGAGGATTACGTTTCCTTTTACAACATAAACTCCAGACTTTTATTTCAACTTTTACCATTTCTATTTTAGTGGCTGTTTTAAAGGCTAATTTTTTTACACTACGTTTGAGGACTACGTTTACTTTCCAGGACTACAGTCGCCGTCAAAACTCATCACCTGCGCTATGGACGCGGGTCCTCGGAACCGGAAGGACAAATCAAGAAGCGGTGTCAGTACAGGAAGGAAGGAAGGAATGAAACCTTTACATATGTTGCAGGCTCACATTTCACAAATTACCTACGAGTACAAACAAGTCTCACGCTTAGTCTTGGGAATTAAAACGTGTTTACAAAATCACTTTTAAGTTTGTTGCTGCAATATGAAGCCCCAGCCTGTGACGCGGACCTGGTGAAGTGAAAACTCGCCTTTAATGTCACGCACACCGTGAATGGTTTCCCGCTCTGCCACATTAAAGGAACAAGGGACTGCAAACGTTCCCACTTTACGGGGCGTACCGAGGTCTTCCTGTGACTTCGTTAGGCCGAATGTTTTACAATAAACTGCCATAAAAAACATCCGGATCGTAAATACAAATATTAACTCACTCGGACGTTCGTCGCATCGAATTGTCGCTTTATATCTTTTTCTACATACAAACTTGTTTTTTTTAATTGCCGTGCCGCACGTGTGCTTTCTAAACTGTATCGTTTTATCTTTTGGACATTTTCTGCAATAACAGCAGACGAAGAAGAATAAATTGTAACCTACTGTCCACGTGGTTGCCAACGGCGACGCCAGGGAACACCCTGTGGTGAAAACAAAAGACTTGCAATTAATATTCAATCTACAATACGCCATCGTATATATATATATATATATATATATATATATATATATATATATAAACATATAAACATATATATAGATTTGGTGCTTCTCAATCACATCTGTGACATTTAGCAAATTAATTCAAATATCAATATTTCCACTTCACTTTTCCTTCGTAGTTACATATAGAAATACTTATGTAAAATATAGCACATTTATTGACTTTCAGACTACAATTTCCACTTTTTTTACAGCCGTTATTCCGGTTTTGCAAATTCACATTCAGTTTCTACAGCAAACAATTGTTTGTTTGTCCATTTAAATGACTTTGACTTCTACGCTGTGATTCTTTATATATTACAATTAATCTGGAGAAGGACACGCGTTACCGACGCCCTACATCTTTGTGTACAAACGCGTATGAAATATCTCCGTCGCCGCTTTCGACAAGTCTTTCGCTTCAATCGCGGCGGACGAATAATTAACTTTTATTCTTAGCCTTATCGCAAATAATCATTCGTCTTCTTGAAGGACACGTTGTCCCTCTTCTCAGAGCCTCCTACGTTACTTCTCTCTCACCTCTTGTTGACTGCATTTTATTTTCTCGCTTGACTGTCTGTTTGTTTTATTTCTTTTGTATTTTATCATCACACTTTATACTCTTGCGTATTCTGCTCTACATGTAAAGGCCTTTAGAAGTTCTGTTTGAAAAGCGCTATAGAAATAAACTTCTTATTATATGAGCATTGACTTCTCTTGTTGTCTTTTTGTCTTGTAATTCACACAAATTCACTTCCTGCAGCAGCACATTATATTATTTACCTTTCTGTCTGCCTCTTAAACACACCTTAACAACAAACACTCTCTGCCTACCGATTGGTCGATTCTTCAAAGTCCTCCCGTCCGGCTCGGTTCTGGATCTGGATCTGGTTCTGGTTCTGGATCTGGATCCAGTCTGCGGTCTGAAACACGAGAGAGAGAGAAAAAAAAAGATTAGGACGGTGGTGATGATGATGTTGGCGGTTTGATCCCCAGCTCCTCCTGTCCCCATGCCCAAGTGTCCCTGAGCAAGACACTGAGCTCTAAGTTGTTCCCGATGGCAGCACCTCATCAGTTTTATATGTGTATATAAACATATGACTTTTTACCATTTCTATTTTAGTGGCTGTTTTAAAGGCTAATTTTTTACACTACGTTTGAGGACTACGTTTACTTTCCAGGACTACAGTCGCCGTCAAACTCATCACCTGCGCTGTGGACGCGGTTCCCCGGGATCCTTCGGCGTCGCCGCCTCCACGGGTCCTCGGAACCGGAAGGACAAATCAAGAAGCGGTGTCAGTACAGGAAGGAAGGAAGGAATGAAACCTTTACATATGTTGCAGGCTCACATTTCACAAATTACCTACGAGTACAAACAAGTCTCACGCTTAGTCTTGGGAATTAAAACGTGTTTACAAAATCACTTTTAAGTTTGGTGCTGCAATATGAAGCCCCAGCCTGTGACGCGGACCTGGTGAAGTGAAAACTCGCCTTTAATGTCACGCACACCGTGAATGGTTTCCCGCTCTGCCACATTAAAGGAACAAGGGACTGCAAACGTTCCCACTTTACGGGGCGTACCGAGGTCTTCCTGTGTCTTCGTTAGGCCGAATGTTTTACAATAAACTGCCATAAAAAACATCCGGATCGTAAATACAAATATTAACTCACTCGGACGTTCGTCGCATCGAATTGTCGCTTTATATCTTTTTCTACATACAAACTTGTTTTTTTTAATTGCCGTGCCGCACGTGTGCTTTCTAAACTGTATCGTTTTATCTTTTGGACATTTTCTGCAATAACAGCAGACGAAGAAGAATAAATTGTAACCTACCGTCCACGTGGTTGCCAACGGCGACGCCAGGGAACACCCTGTGGTGAAAACAAAAGACTTGCAATTAATATTCAATCTACAATATGCCATCGTATATATATATATAAACATATAAACATATAAACATATATATAGATTTGGTGCTTCTCAATCACATCGGTGACATTTAGCAAATTAATTCAAATATCAATATTTCCACTTCACTTTTTCTTCTAGTTACATATAGAAATACTTATGTAAAATATAGCACATTTATTGACTTTCAGACTACAATTTCCACTTTTTTTACAGCCGTTATTCCGGTTTTGCAATTTCACATTCAGTTTCTACAGCAAACAATTGTTTGTTTGTCCATTTAAATGACTTTGACTTCTACGCTGTGATTCTTTATATATTACAATTAATCTGGAGAAGGACACGCGTTACCGACGCCCTACATCTTTGTGTACAAACGCGTATGAAGTATCTCCGTCGCCGCTTTCGACAAGTCTTTCGCTTCAATCGCGGCGGACGAATAATTAACTTTTATTCTTAGCCTTATCGCAAATAATCATTCGTCTTCTTGAAGGACACGTTGTCCCTCTTCTCAGAGCCTCCTACGTTACTTCTCTCTCACCTCTTGTTGACTGCATTTTATTTTCTCGCTTGACTGTCTGTTTGTTTTATTTCTTTTGTATTTTATCATCACACTTTATACTCTTGCGTATTCTGCTCTACATGTAAAGGCCTTTAGAAGTTCTGTTTGAAAAGCGCTATAGAAATAAACTTCTTATTATATGAGCATTGACTTCTCTTGTTGTCTTTTTGTCTTGTAATTCACACAAATTCACTTCCTGCAGCAGCACATTATATTATTTACCTTTCTGTCTGCCTCTTAAACACACCTTAACAACAAACACTCTCTGCCTACCGATTGGTCGATTCTTCAAAGTCCTCCTGTCCGGCTCGGTTCTGGATCTGGATCTGGATCTGGATCTGGATCCAGTCTGCGGTCTGAAACACGAGAGAGAGAGAAAAAAAAAGATTAGGACAGTGGTGATGATGATGTTGGCGGTTTGATCCCCAGCTCCTCCTGTCCCCATGCCCAAGTGTCCCTGAGCAAGACACTGAGCTCTAAGTTGTTCCCGATGGCAGCACTTCATCAGTTTTATATGTGTATATAAACATATGACATTTTACCATTTCTATTTTAGTGGCTGTTTTAAAGGCTAATTTTTTACACTACGTTTGAGGACTACGTTTACTTTCCAGGACTACAGTCGCCTTCAAAACTCATCACCTGCGCTGTGGACGCGGTTCCCCGGGATCCTTCGGCGTCGCCGCCTCCGCGGGTCCTCGGAACCGGAAGGACAAATCAAGAAGCGGTGTCAGTACAGGAAGGAAGGAAGGAATGAAACCTTTACATATGTTGCAGGCTCACATTTCACAAATTACCTACGAGTACAAACAAGTCTCACGCTTAGTCTTGGGAATTAAAACGTGTTTACAAAATCACTTTTAAGTTTGGTGCTGCAATATGAAGCCCCAGCCTGTGACGCGGACCTGGTGAAGTGAAAACTCGCCTTTAATGTCACGCACACCGTGAATGGTTTCCCGCTCTGCCACATTAAAGGAACAAGGGACTGCAAACGTTCCCACTTTACGGGGCGTACCGAGGTCTTCCTGTGTCTTCGTTAGGCCGAATGTTTTACAATAAACTGCCATAAAAAACATCCGGATCGTAAATACAAATATTAACTCACTCGGACGTTCGTCGCATCGAATTGTCGCTTTATATCTTTTTCTACTTACAAACTTGTTTTTTTTTAATTGCCGTGCCGCACGTGTGCTTTCTAAACTGTATCGTTTTATCTTTTGGACATTTTCTGCAATAACAGCAGACGAAGAAGAATAAATTGTAACCTACCGTCCACGTGGTTGCCAACGGCGACGCCAGGGAACACCCTGTGGTGAAAACAAAAGACTTGCAATTAATATTCAATCTACAATATGCCATCGTATATATATATATAAACATATAAACATATAAACATATATATAGATTTGGTGCTTCTCAATCACATCGGTGACATTTAGCAAATTAATTCAAATATCAATATTTCCACTTCACTTTTTCTTCTAGTTACATATAGAAATACTTATGTAAAATATAGCACATTTATTGACTTTCAGACTACAATTTCCACTTTTTTTACAGCCGTTATTCCGGTTTTGCAATTTCACATTCAGTTTCTACAGCAAACAATTGTTTGTTTGTCCATTTAAATGACTTTGACTTCTACGCTGTGATTCTTTATATATTACAATTAATCTGGAGAAGGACACGCGTTACCGACGCCCTACATCTTTGTGTACAAACGCGTATGAAGTATCTCCGTCGCCGCTTTCGACAAGTCTTTCGCTTCAATCGCGGCGGACGAATAATTAACTTTTATTCTTAGCCTTATCGCAAATAATCATTCGTCTTCTTGAAGGACACGTTGTCCCTCTTCTCAGAGCCTCCTACGTTACTTCTCTCTCACCTCTTGTTGACTGCATTTTATTTTCTCGCTTGACTGTCTGTTTGTTTTATTTCTTTTGTATTTTATCATCACACTTTATACTCTTGCGTATTCTGCTCTACATGTAAAGGCCTTTAGAAGTTCTGTTTGAAAAGCGCTATAGAAATAAACTTCTTATTATATGAGCATTGACTTCTCTTGTTGTCTTTTTGTCTTGTAATTCACACAAATTCACTTCCTGCAGCAGCACATTATATTATTTACCTTTCTGTCTGCCTCTTAAACACACCTTAACAACAAACACTCTCTGCCTACCGATTGGTCGATTCTTCAAAGTCCTCCTGTCCGGCTCGGTTCTGGATCTGGATCTGGTTCTGGTTCTGGATCTGGATCTGGATCTGGATCCAGTCTGCGGTCTGAAACACGAGAGAGAGAGAAAAAAAAAGATTAGGACAGTGGTGATGATGATGTTGGCAGTTTGATCCCCAGCTCCTCCTGTCCCCATGCCCAAGTGTCCCTGAGCAAGACACTGAGCTCTAAGTTGTTCCCGATGGCAGCACCTCATCAGTTTTATATGTGTATATAAACATATGACATTTTACCATTTCTATTTTAGTGGCTGTTTTAAAGGCTAATTTTTTACACTACGTTTGAGGACTACGTTTACTTTCCAGGACTACAGTCGCCTTCAAAACTCATCACCTGCGCTGTGGACGCGGTTCCCCGGGATCCTTCGGCGTCGCCGCCTCCGCGGGTCCTCGGAACCGGAAGGACAAATCAAGAAGCGGTGTCAGTACAGGAAGGAAGGAAGGAATGAAACCTTTACATATGTTGCAGGCTCACATTTCACAAATTACCTACGAGTACAAACAAGTCTCACGCTTAGTCTTGGGAATTAAAACGTGTTTACAAAATCACTTTTAAGTTTGGTGCTGCAATATGAAGCCCCAGCCTGTGACGCGGACCTGGTGAAGTGAAAACTCGCCTTTAATGTCACGCACACCGTGAATGGTTTCCCGCTCTGCCACATTAAAGGAACAAGGGACTGCAAACGTTCCCACTTTACGGGGTGTACCGAGGTCTTCCTGTGACTTCGTTAGGCCGAATGTTTTACAATAAACTGCCATAAAAAACATCCGGATCGTAAATACAAATATTAACTCACTCGGACGTTCGTCGCATCGAATTGTCGCTTTATATCTTTTTCTACATACAAACTTGTTTTTTTTTTAATTGCCGTGCCGCACGTGTGCTTTCTAAACTGTATCGTTTTATCTTTTGGACATTTTCTGCAATAACAGCAGACGAAGAAGAATAAATTGTAACCTACCGTCCACGTGGTTGCCAACGGCGACGCCCGGGAACACCCTGTGGTGAAAACAAAAGACTTGCAATTAATATTCAATCTACAAGACGCCATCGTATACATATATATATATATATATATATATATAAACATATATATAGATTTGGTGCTTCTCAATCACATCTGTGACATTTAGCAAATTAATTCAAATATCAATATTTCCACTTCACTTTTTCTTCTAGTTACATATAGAAATACTTATGTAAAATATAGCACATTTATTGACTTTCAGACTACAATTTCCACTTTTTTTACAGCCGTTATTCCGGTTTTGCAAATTCACATTCAGTTTCTACAGCAAACAATTGTTTGTTTGTCCATTTAAATGACTTTGACTTCTACGCTGTGATTCTTTATATATTACAATTAATCTGGAGAAGGACACGCGTTACCGACGCCCTATATCTTTGTGTACAAACGCGTATGAAGTATCTCCGTCGCCGCTTTCGACAAGTCTTTCGCTTCATTCGCGGCGGACGAATAATTAACTTTTATTCTTAGCCTTATCGCAAATAATCATTCGTCTTCTTGAAGGACACGTTGTCCCTCTTCTCAGAGCCTCCTACGTTACTTCTCTCTCACCTCTTGTTGACTGCATTTTATTTTCTCGCTTGACTGTCTGTTTGTTTTATTTCTTTTGTATTTTGTCATCACACTTTATACTCTTGCATATTCTGCTCTACATGTAAAGGCCTTTAGAAGTTCTGTTTGAAAAGCGCTATAGAAATAAACTTCTTATTATATGAGCATTGACTTCTCTTGTTGTCTTTTTGTCTTGTAATTCACACAAATTCACTTCCTGCAGCAGCACATTATATTATTTACCTTTCTGTCTGCCTCTTAAACACACCTTAACAACAAACACTCTCTGCCTACCGATTGGTCGATTCTTCAAAGTCCTCCCGTCCGGCTCGGTTCTGGATCTGGATCTGGTTCTGGATCTGGATCCAGTCTGCGGTCTGAAACACGAGAGAGAGAGAAAAAAAAAGATCAGGACAGTGGTGATGATGATGTTGGCGGTTTGATCCCCAGCTCCTCCTGTCCCCATGCCCAAGTGTCCCTGAGCAAGACACTGAGCTCTAAGTTGTTCCCGATGGCAGCACCTCATCAGTTTTATATGTGTATATAAACATATGACTTTTTATTCCTCGCGGAGAGGGGGGGTGTACAAATACATCACATCTCTTTTTTTACTTTTGTTTTATTTGGACTATTTTAAACCTCCTTTTACAGAACAGAACCGAGTCTTTTGGAGTCTCATTTTAGTTCTTGGTTTTAGAAGCTAATTTGCGCAGTTTGTTTTTTTTGGAGGATTACGTTTCCTTTTACAACATAAACTCCAGACTTTTATTTCAACTTTTACCATTTCTATTTTAGTGGCTGTTTTAAAGGCTAATTTTTTTTACACTACGTTTGAGGACTACGTTTACTTTCCAGGACTACAGTCGCCGTCAAAACTCATCACCTGCGCTGTGGACGCGGGTCCTCGGAACCGGAAGGACAAATCAAGAAGCGGTGTCAGTACAGGAAGGAAGGAAGGAATGAAACCTTTACATATGTTGCAGGCTCACATTTCACAAATTACCTACGAGTACAAACAAGTCTCACGCTTAGTCTTGGGAATTAAAACGTGTTTACAAAATCACTTTTAAGTTTGTTGCTGCAATATGAAGCCCCAGCCTGTGACGCGGACCTGGTGAAGTGAAAACTCGCCTTTAATGTCACGCACACCGTGAATGGTTTCCCGCTCTGCCACATTAAAGGAACAAGGGACTGCAAACGTTCCCACTTTACGGGGCGTACCGAGGTCTTCCTGTGTCTTCGTTAGGCCGAATGTTTTACAATAAACTGCCATAAAAAACATCCGGATCGTAAATACAAATATTAACTCACTCGGACGTTCGTCGCATCGAATTGTCGCTTTATATCTTTTTCTACTTACAAACTTGTTTTTTTTTAATTGCCGTGCCGCACGTGTGCTTTCTAAACTGTATCGTTTTATCTTTTGGACATTTTCTGCAATAACAGCAGACGAAGAAGAATAAATTGTAACCTACCGTCCACGTGGTTGCCAACGGCGACGCCAGGGAACACCCTGTGGTGAAAACAAAAGACTTGCAATTAATATTCAATCTACAATACGCCATCGTATATATATATATATATATATATAAACATATAAACATATATATAGATTTGGTGCTTCTCAATCACATCTGTGACATTTAGCAAATTAATTCAAATATCAATATTTCCACTTCACTTTTCCTTCGTAGTTACATATAGAAATACTTATGTAAAATATAGCACATTTATTGACTTTCAGACTACAATTTCCACTTTTTTTACAGCCGTTATTCCGGTTTTGCAAATTCACATTCAGTTTCTACAGCAAACAATTGTTTGTTTGTCCATTTAAATGACTTTGACTTCTACGCTGTGATTCTTTATATATTACAATTAATCTGGAGAAGGACACGCGTTACCGACGCCCTACATCTTTGTGTACAAACGCGTATGAAGTATCTCCGTCGCCGCTTTCGACAAGTCTTTCGCTTCAATCGCGGCGGACGAATAATTAACTTTTATTCTTAGCCTTATCGCAAATAATCATTCGTCGTCTTGAAGGACACGTTGTCCCTCTTCTCAGAGCCTCCTACGTTACTTCTCTCTCACCTCTTGTTGACTGCATTTTATTTTCTTGCTTGACTGTCTGTCTGTTTTATTTCTCTTGTATTTTATCATCACACTTTATACTCTTGCATATTCTGCTCTACATGTAAAGGCCTTTAGAAGTTCTGTTTGAAAAGCGCTATAGAAATAAACTTCTTATTATATGAGCATTGACTTCTCTTGTTGTCTTTTTGTCTTGTAATTCACACAAATTCACTTCCTGCAGCAGCACATTATATTATTTACCTTTCTGTCTGCCTCTTAAACACACCTTAACAACAAACACTCTCTGCCTACCGATTGGTCGATTCTTCAAAGTCCTCCTGTCCGGCTCGGTTCTGGATCTGGATCTGGTTCTGGTTCTGGATCCAGGCTGCAGTCTGAAACACGAGAGAGAGAGAAAAAAAAAGATTAGGACGGTGGTGGTGGTGATGATGATGATGGTGATGATGGTGATGATGATGGTGATGATGATCAAGGCAGAAGAAAGTGACCTGTGGAAAACGTGTCTAATCAACCACACTCACCAATAACATTATTTCTACATCTATGTCATATTTGACAGAAGACACTTTAGAAGCAGCTAAAGTCACTCAGTCAACAACAACAACAACAACAACACGAGTCCACGTTACTTTTAACACACTCAAATCTGACGTTTCAACAATATTTTCCAAACGTCGAAGGACGTAACGACACTTACAGGTGTCTCCGGTCGGTCTCCGTCCAACACGTTCACCGGCAGACTCCCGACCGAGGCTCCGCCGTCTTTTCCCAAACTCTTCGTGTCGGATCCGTTTCCTCCACCGACCGCCGGGGGCGCCTCCGTCACTCCGGCCGTCTTTCGCCTTTGTTTGCCGGCGTCGGTCCCTCGAAGACAACGACAGCGTCGCACGCTTCCTTTCGCCATATTTCGGTCACCCGTTCGTCCGTTCGTTCCTTCAAAAGCTTCTTCATACTTCCCTCCAAAACGCCAGCGCGGAGCCGCCTTGTTGTTTCCTGCACGCCGCTTTCAAAACTTTAAAAATGGCGCGCGTCTGCATCCGGACTCCCGTAACCTCGCTGTTTCCGCCAAAGGAGGCGCAGGCAACAACAACAAAAAAAACCACCACTGCCCCCTATCGGGTCGGTGTCGGTATAATCACACTTTACTCAGTTGCCCGGACAAAACGCGCGCTCCTCCTCGAGTCCCCGGGGAGGGATCGAACCCGCTACCGCGGTGCAAACCACCACGCCAACGCTCGCGTTATCCATAACCTACCCAGGGGATACAAGTCGTACATCATTCTTCAGAATTGATATAAATTAACTAAGAGTTCGTCCTGCTTTTGTCAGCCGGGTGTATTGTGCTTATATCACGCCGACGCGGGACTCGAACCGGCAGACTTCCTCTCGAGTCTCAGGTCCTGCTCGTGAGTACTCTTCACTCTTTACTCTTTACTCGTTGACTTTTATTAGCCTTCAAAAGAAGCGAGAAAGTGACGCACTGGTTAGCGTTGTCGCCTCACAGCGAGAAAGTTCCGGGTTCAAATCCGGCCTCTCTCCAGATACTCTGACTTCCTCTCCTCTCCTCCCTTGGTACTCTGGCTTCCTCCTCTCCTCCCTCAGTACCTCCCAAGTTCTCCCTGCATACTCCAGCTTCCTCCTCTCCTCCCTGGCTCTCCCTGAGCTTCCTCCTCTCCTCCCTCAGTACCTCCCAAGTTCTCCCTGGATACTCCAGCTTCCTCCTCTCCTCCCTGGGTACTCAGGCTTCCTCCTCTCCTCCCTCAGTACCTCCCAAGTTCTCCCTGCATACTCCAGCTTCCTCCTCTCCTCCCTGGCTCTCCCTGAGCTTCCTCCTCTCCTCCCTCAGTACCTCCCAAGTTCTCCCTGGATACTCCAGCTTCCTCCTCTCCTCCCTGGGTACTCAGGCTTCCTCCTCTCCTCCCTCAGTACCTCCCAAGTTCTCCCTGGATACTCCAGCTTCCTCCTCTCCTCCCTGGGTACTCAGGCTTCCTCCTCTCCTCCCTGGCTCTCCCTGAGCTTCCTCCTCTCCTCCCTCAGTACCTCCCAAGTTCTCCCTGGATACTCCAGCTTCCTCCTCTCCTCCCTGGGTACTCAGGCTTCCTCCTCTCCTCCCTGGCTCTCCCTGAGCTTCCTCCTCTCCTCCCTCAGTACCTCCCAAGTTCTCCCTGGATACTCCAGCTTCCTCCTCTCCTCCCTGGATACTCCAGCTTCCTCCTCTCCTCCCTGAGCTTCCTCAGTACCTACTAAGTTCTCCCTGGATACTCCAGCTTCCTCCTCTCCTCCCTGGCTCTCCCTGAGCTTCCTCCTCTCCTCCCTCAGCACCTCCCAGGCTCTCCCTGAGTTTCCTCCTCTCCTCCCCCAGTACCTCCCAAGTTCTCCCTGGATACTCCAGCTTCCTCCTCCCTGGATAATCAGGCTTCCTCCTCTCCTCCTGGGTACTCAGGCTTCCTCCTCCTCTCCTCCCAGGCTCTCCCTGAGCTTCCTCCTCTCCTCCCTCGGTACTCAGGCTTCCTCCTCTCCTTCCTCTCTCCATTGGCCTAATTGGTAACACAAATGGCCCTGAGGTGTGAATGAATGTTGACCCCTGCAGTCCTCACATAACATATATTCACATATCAATAAAGAATAATAATTTTACTATTTACTGATAACAAACAAACACTTTCAACCGACCTTTGCTGAACGACACCAAAGTCCACAAGTACAACGTATATCCTTTATTATACGGGTTAACATGGTAATCTATTGGAAAAGGAAGAGAAACATACAGAGATATACCGTAGAAATCTAAACCTAAATAAATACATCTTGTGGCAGCACAGAACATTTCACATTCCATTATGGGACCAAGGCCATACAACACCTGAAGTCTTTTTATTTTTATACACGTTTGTTGCTGTTCTTTTTTTGTTTTTGTTTTTGTTTTTCTGTTAGTTATTTTTTTCCCCTCCCATCGTTACACCGCAGGCTCACATGGCAAAGAGTCATCTCTAAAATGAACAGTTGGCAGCTCTCGTAAATGCAAAAAAACAAATAAAAATATAATAAATATCTTGTTTCTTTTGTTACGAATTGTAGTCGCATGCACGTATCTAAACACGTATGTGGAGTTTGTAGCTTCTCTTTTCAACTGCACGTCGTATATTTCTTTTTTTTTGTCGTTATTTTTTTCCATACCGAATGACTCATTCAATGAAGTTGATTTTTTTTCCTTTTGTTTTTGTAACATCTCACCACGAGCCCCGACAGTAATGGTTCCCGACGGTCAGGACGAGCTGTTGTTTTTTTTTTTCCTTCTTCTTCTACGTTTTCTCCTTTTCGCTGCTTATTTACACGTCGAAGCTCCGGCGACGCTCGCTCGGATCGCCCGACGTCGCTTCGTGGCCGAACGCGACGTTCTGCGTGTTATTTTATTTTATGTTATTATTTTTTAGGGGGGGGTTTCTTTTACAGAACCTAGAACTCGTCGCCCGGCGTCGACTCGCGCTTCCACCTCGTGTCCGGAAAGCAAACGTCGTTTTGCGCGGCCGCGTTACATTCTGACGGAGAATCGATGGCTCGTTATCCTCCCTGAAGAATGGATCCCGTACATTCAACGCTAAGTGTGTGCGGCTTGTGGTCGCTCGAATCTACGAAGTCCGTTTGCGTCGCCGCGCCGGCCCGTTTCCCCCGGGGACGTGTTCGAAGTTGTATCCCCCCCTCCCCCCCTTTTTTTTTTCTTCCATAAATAGCCCCGACGGGTCAGTCGTCGTCGTCGTCGGCGTGACGACCGCAAAGTGATCGATCGTTCCCGGGCGGTCGTACGCCCGCTTTCTATAAATCGCGTACAAAATCTAACGGGTCTCGTTTCCTCGGTCGCGGGTTCGGAAATTCGCGCGAACGCCCAAAAAAAGGCGCCCGAGACAACGCGGAGTACAAAAATATCGGAACGCTTTCCGGAGTGCGCTCGTAATAACTCGGGTCGCCCGCAAAAAGGCCCTTGGCAGCTGTTTTCCCCGACGAAACGCGGGCTCGGATCGATTTCCTGTGCAAATCCGAAGGTACAAAGTGGAAAGAAATGGCAGTTTTATTGGTAATTGTGCTTTTGTTTTTTTTTCCCCGCCTCTTTCGAATGAACGAACGAACGGCGTATTCGAGGAAACTGTCGGGGAAAGGACGCCGAAAAACTCGGGAACCCTGAGTGGCCGTCGCCCCCGAACGGAGGACGAAGTCGCTTATCTGAACACCTGCAGAGTTTTCCTCGTTATTCTTTCGTTAGAAAAATGGCCGCCCGGACCGCTTTACTGCCGACGGCGCCTTTTTTTGTTGTTTTTATTTTGGCGCTTTTTCGGTCTCGCGAACCGAACTTATTGGATTTGCTGGCTTTGCATCTGGCTATTTACACGTTTTACCGAGAGGGCGAAACGTTTGGGAACGTCGACGCGGCTCGGCGCCGAGGACGCCGGGACGCCGCCGATATACAAACGACGGTTCGGACGACGGCTCGGTCCGAAACCCCGAAAGTCTTTTCCCCCCGCGTCCGCCGCTCGTCCCTCTTTCGTCTCGCGGCGTTGCCCTCTTCGACCCGGACGGATCCCGTCGTGTAGAAAAGCCCGCGGAAAAAAAAAAAACAACCCCAAAACAAAACGACACCGAAAACCGAAAAACCGAACGACGTGAAAAAAAACCCAAAAACAAATCCGGAAATAAATACACAAACACGTAAATGAAACGAGTCGGACGAACGGCGAACGCCGCCGCGCCCGGACCCGAACGGTCCCGTCACACGTAGTAGAGCCAGTAGATGAGGTTGAACAGCGAGAACACGGAGGGGAAGATGATCCGCGACCAGCGGTCGATGGCGTTCACGTCCGTCAGGTCGGGGATTTTGATCTTCAGCTGCGAGGAGCGCCGGCGCAGGCGGCTGCGCTTCAGCTGCGCGGCCCGGTCCAGGGACTGGCGGCTGGCCGAGCGCGGCCCGATGCCGCCGCTCTGCTTGCGGTACTGGATGTGCGACGAGGCCGCGCTGTCCAGCTGCGCCGCGGACTGAGAGTTCCTCATGTCCGCCAGGCTGGTGGTGATCTCGCCCCCCGCCACCCTCGTTGTGGATCTCCAGCGTGGTCAGCAGGATGTTGCCGTGGCCGTGCGCCTCCGCCTGAAAGGACAAACGCAAACGGAACAACCGCCTTACCGATGCGCCGGGGGCGTCGGACAAGTCGCCGTCCGCGACGGCCCGTCGTCGGGGCGTCGCGGAAGACGTCTGCGACCCCCCCCCTCCCCCCACAAACACACACCTCCCCCGAAAGCCAGCGAGCGCTTCGGTGCGCTTTTTATTGACCCGGCTCGGGCCGTTTGTCCGATTGCCGCCGAGTGCCGATCGATAAAACGAGAAAACCTCGCTTCCAAACATCGGCACTGCGGGAATAACGCGTTCCATTAAGTAGCCCCCCCCTCTCCCTCCTCCCCCCCCAGCAGCTGGTGATCCATGCGCCACAACACAGGTACACAGTGATGGGATGCAGCGATCGCTCATGCAAATGTACCGACCGTGAAAATGACGCATTTCTTTTCCTGGCGGGTGGGGAACAAAAAAAACAGAAAAAGAAAATGCCTTTCTCGAACTGACGCGCGCCGTCTTTCCCGACGGCCGTCGTCGTCACTTCTCGTCTCCGTTTATTATCGGCGTCGGGCCAAAAAATGCCGCGTCGGCCGTTCACCTCCCCTCGGCTCACGGCCCGCCGCGTGACATTTTTCGCGACGCGCGAATAAACCGGCGTCGCCGACAGATTTACGGCTTCGTGCCACAGAATGCGATGGAGTCGTGCCGTCGGTTCACGTGAGCGGGGGATGGGGGGGGGGGGGGGGGGGGGGGGGGGGGAGGGGGGACGGGGGGGGACGGACGGCGTCGTCGGGGGGACACGGACCGCATGCGTTCCTTCGTCGCTCGCGTGGACGCGAAGACGCTCGGGAACCGATCCGTGTCGGCTGATGGGAGGTGAATTTGACTTGAGGACGCACACAACTCACCGAGCGCGAGTGGCGAAGCCCTCTAACCTGATTGGACCGTTTTAGGGATGCGGTCCTATTACCTGCCTCCTGAGGAAACCAAAACAACCACGGATGTATTTATTCACGGGGACTGAGTGCGTTCGTATGTTTCCTTAAGAGAAGATGCTTACGCTCGGCGATAAGGACAGTAAACCTGTTGGGAAAAAAAACCCTCAATTCTTGGTTCCGATACTCGATTAACAATAAATTTAAAAGTTAAGACAATTTCACCAAAAACATGGAATCCCAAATGAAACGCACGACATACTCACCGGGACGTTCCCCGACTTCGCCGCCCTTTAACGACGGGCGAAGCCGCGCCGTGACGTCGGTATTATGACTTCGGTTTGGTTGCCGCGTGATTAACATTTTAGTCGCCCCTCTCCCGATCGAAAACTAAACTAAATTGACCTCCTTTAAATTTCACCCAAAACGCCCCCCCCCCCCCCCCCCCCCCCGAACCCAACATCTGCTCTCGCGCCGCGTTCGCGGGCGACGGACGACCGATAAGGAAACGCCGCCCTACCCTCGCCGCGTCGTACTTGGCCGCCTTCTCGTTGTTGGCCTTCTCCGCCTTCTCCGCCAGCTTCTTCTGCATCTGAGGGCCCCTCCCGAAGAAGATGTAGTTGACGAAGGCGTACTCCAGCAGCGCCAGGAACACCATGACGAAGCAGCCCATCAGGTACATGTCGATGGCCTTCACGTACGGGATCTTGGGCAGCGTCTCCCTCAAATGGGTGTTGATGGTGGTCATGGTCAGCACGGTGGTGATCCCTGCGGAAAACCCCCCCCAAAAAAACACCGCAAATCAAACGCCTCTTTCAGCCGCTTCCTTCTGTTCTGCCCGATCGGTCCGACGGACGTGTCGGCGCCGACGAGTCATTGAAATTCAAAGGTCCGCCCGGGAAAAAACATCCGGCGGCCCCTCGGTCATCGGGCACAGAGAACTCATTACAATAACGCTGCGTGTCTCATAAAGGAGGTCAACCGAGCCCTCGGTGTAAGTTATCGCCGCGTCGCAACGCCACTCTCCGTCCGTCCCTCCGTCCCTCCGTCCCTCCGTCCTCTCGTCTGCTTCGGACAATTTAATCACGCTTCGTGGCGCCGTGACACTCTCTGGAGAGAAATACAGTTTCGTCGGGTTTCTCCGTCTCCACCCGTTGTTTCCCCCGCTTCCTCCCCTTATCTCCCCCCCTCCCTCCATTTATCCACCCCCCCTCCCCTTCCTCCCACCTCATTCCACATCCCCGAGCCTCTCTTTCCACCTTAACGGCTGCAACGAAGGCACACGGCAATCAAATCGGCTCCAATCGTGAGACATTAACTGCGGGACAGGTTATCCGTCGACGGGTCGCTAAATCCAAGCGCCTCTTCTCATCGCTCGGGAAGACGCCGCGGACCGCCGGTCCTCCGCCCGCGCCTCCTCCGCTCGTCTAACTCGATTGCGAACGGAGGGCCTCGCAACCGCATTAAGAGCGCGGGCGGCTCATTGGGAACTTCGCACTCCTTCGCAAACCGCTCGGCAAAATGAGATTCCCCTTCAAACAATTCAATTGTTTGCCTCCTGGAATTGATCCCCCCCCCCTTCCCTCCTCCCCTTCACCCCCCCAATCATTACAGCGCTCTTACTGGCAGGTCTGCAAGCGCAATAGAGCAGCCACACACACACACACACACACACACACACACACACACACACACACACACACACACACACACTTCAGAACGCATATTGCGTTCCCTCACGAATGTCGGATGAACCGGACGTTACCGGCGCGCCTTCACGAAACAGATACGACTCCGCGCGCGAGCCTCCGGACGCACGCGGACGGACGGACGGACGCTCTCCGAGATAACGCAGGAGGAGACGGACGCGGCAGACGGGTAATGGATCAAAGCGCGTTTCCCAAAACGCATTACGACGCGTTAACGTCATTACCGCTCCATTACGCCGCCCGATAAAGACGATTGAAGGACAGAAAGCGCCGATCCGTCGGCGCGGCCGGATCGATCCGTTTGACCCCGGGCCCGACGCTCTACCGCCGGCTGGCCATCTGCGGCGCCGGACGTTATTAAACGAACCCGTAACCTGGAAACGCGACCAAACAACCCGGCGCGCCTTACATCCGACTTCAGTTTCATTTCCGTTTCTTTCTTCCGTGTTTTCTTCCGACCGAGAGGAGGTGCCGGATTCCCGCTCTCGCTCTCCGTCCGGAAAAGTTCATTCGCCGAGCTACGAATGAACGAGCGCCGCGGAGAGCCCGATGCCTAAATTGCGTTCGCCCCCCCGCCGCCTCGTTTACGGCCGGCGGGGGCCGACGGGCGCCCTCGTCTAATAACGGGCGGACCTGCGCTCGTTAGAGAGGAGATGCGTTTACGGCCCCCCGCGGGCCTCCCCGTCCTCGCATGTTCGTCTCGAGGTCCCGGAGCTCGTCGGACAAAGCCGAACGCTCGCCCCTCGCCCCGCCTCTTACCGAGGGCCACTCTGGCCGCCGACGCGTCGTAGTTGATCCAGAAGGAGACCCAGGAGAGGATGGTGATCAGGATCGATGGCATGTACGTCTGCAAGATGAAGTAGCCGATGTTCCTCTTCAGCTTGAAGCTCAGAGACAGTCGAGGGTAGGCACCTGGAGGGGGAAAGAGGGAGAGAGGGACAGAGAGAAAGGGACAGAGAGAGAGGGAGAGAGAGAGAGACAAAGGGAGAAAGAGAGAGAGAGAGAGGGACAGAAGAGACAGAGTGACAAAAAGAGAGACAGGGAGCGAGACAGAGAAAGAGGGAGGGAGGGAGGGAGGGTGAGAAAGAGAAGGAGAGAGAGCGAGAGACAGAGAGAAAGACACATTTCGACACATTTCAAACTGACAGCATCCAACTTTGTTATCCTGAGAAGAGCACGCAGGGACACCTCATGTTTTTGTTTCAGTTTCCATGACAACCCCGACAGCATGGGTTGGATTTATCGCCATGGTAACAAGAATTTCATTTCTTTCAGTGAGCGCGCGCACACACACACACACACACACACACACACACAAAGAACACTGTAACCCTGTTTTGTGATGATGTGACACAATATTCAGGCTGCTGATAAAAATTCCAGCACTCTGATTTATCGCGTCTCCGCATCGCCGTAATTCACACGAAGATTCAGACGGATTCGGCGTCACGCCGGCTTCAGAAAGGCAGGCGGCGGCGGCGAGTCGGGAAAAATCAAACGCTTCTGCTGCGAGGAAGCGTTCCTGTCGTTAATTTGAAACTTCCGCGGATCGTATCTACGACTCGTTACTATTCTTAGCTGCTTTTCCGCTCTCGGTTTGTGTCGGAGGAGAAGAAGGGCCCGCTACGCTGCCGTTTCCAAACCGTGGGTTTCGGCCAAAGCTACTTGTGGCGAGCGTGGGTCTAATCGACTTCACGCTTGTGTGCACAGTTGGACCGACTCCATTTGTGGAGAGAGAGAGAGAGAGAGAGAGAGAGACAGAGAGACAGAGAGACAGAGAGAGACAAAAAAAGATCCTCTCATTAACATTCAGCGCCCGCTGTTTGTTAGATTGCAATAAACAGGGTCACGTGTACTTCTACAAAAACAGGCCGTTTCTCAAACGGGATTATCGGCCGCCGCCGACGGGACTTCCGGAGGACCTCGGCGCCGACCGGACCCGGCGTCGTGTCCCGGCCGTACGTTATTAAGCGCGTTCGGTGTCGCGTCCTCTCGCGCCGCCGGCTGCGATTGACGCGTGACAAACTGACGCCGTGTCTGCCGAACGTCAGCGTGGCGGCGTTTCCGCTGGCGACCGGTTTATGGCTTTTACACAAATAAGGAAGCTTTTTATTTTATTGAAAGCCCTTTGACCTTTCGTTTGACGTCCGCGGTCGCCGTTCGTTTGGGACGCGCGACGCATCTCCGCGGCGACGGAGCGTCCCGCGCGTCTCCTACACTTTCGTCTACCTTTCCCCGATCGCGTTTACGTCGCATTTGGAGACGAGTGGAGCCGACGTGCGCCCCCTTTTCTCTTTCACCGATTTTCAGCAAACATCCGGGTGTAACAAATGAGCCGCCGACTATCGCTGTCGAGTGACGCGTGCGATGTGTTCCGGTATTTAGCGGCTGAAGGCGAGCCGGAGGTTCGCCGGCGCGTGGGCGTCCGACGGCACTGGCTGTAACTGCGACGCGGAACGGCATCCGCGAGTGGGAGGAAGACCGCGTGTGAGGCCGAGGAGGAGGTGGGAGGAGGAGGTGGAGGATGATGAAAAGGAGGAGGAGGAGGAGGAAGAGGGAAAACAGTTCACCGACAAAGTCCGCGACAGCTCGACGACAGAGTCCCGGAGGTCTGCCGCGTCTCCTTTTCGTCGCCTCCGTCGCCCCGACAACCGCGCCGCCTGCGTCCGACGTCGTGTAACCCGTCCCACGCACGTTCCACACTTCACGTTTTAAAAAAAGTCCCACTTCCTTTACAGAGTCAAGTATTTGTTCTGAATTTCAGCGCTGCGTCGTAAACGACGACTGCTTCAAAAAGCTGCTAACGAAGCGTTTCGAGTTCGAAGGAACGTAATCGAGGACGACCGTCAGATTAATATTTCATATTTAAAGCCGTCGTCGTCGAACAGACGGGAGAATAATTTCGCGCCCCGCGTCAAACCTACGACGCCCTGGATCGCGGCCTGTTTTTCTGTCGCGGAGTCGTCGCCGTCCGACCTGCTCTCGTTACCGAAACCTTCTTTGGCGCGAGGCTTCTATATCTGTCTCTCCGCTTTCCCTTTTCTCAGTGATTTGGCAGATTGTTGAAGTCTGTATAAATAATAACTGAAGATCCCCCCCTCCCCGCTGCGACTAATTAACGCTCTCCGAAAATACTTTACAAGTTTTCGGGGCCGCGGCCCCCCCCCCCCGGTCCCTCCGGCCCCTGCGGCCCGTCGCGTCGGCCCGCCGAGCGGACCGAGGGATTAACCGGGCCGTTGTCGGGCGTTCACCTGTGGAAAACACGACGTTTCTGGACACAGCTTGTAATCCACGATGGAGAACTGAGGCAGCTCGATCCTCGTCACCCCCGTCACGGCCGTATCTCCTCCCTTCCAGTAGAACTCGATGTCGTCTGTGGTGTAGCCATCTGCACGGGAGGAAACGCACACACACACGCACACACGCACACACACACACACACACAACACACACACACACACACATGCGCGCCGAGGTGTAACCATCTGTCCGACCGGCACCGGAGACAGAGATATGCGGCGTTGCTGATCGTCCGACTGGGCTGCTATTTGGGGAGGGGGGGGGAACAAACATTAATAATAAATAACAAAACGCGTTTGAAGTCGTTTCAGAGAAGCAGACGTTGCTCTGAAAAGCAAGTGCTTTAATGGGTTTACGCGAGTTCGGGAAAATGTCAAAAGAATAAAAAAACAGAAAACAAAAAAAGAGACAAAAAAATACCAACTAAAAACAAAAAGGGGCGGTTGTCATTGTTTGTTCTTGCTTACTTTTTCTGGCTCTCCTACCTTCGTATTATTCAGCTCTACGCAGTATTTCCCATCCCCTCCGTCCACCCGTCTATCCTCTCGCCCGTTTCTAAGGTCGGCTTGCGGTTGGCGGCGGGGCGAGCGAGCCGGCGCGCATCTCCCTCTCCGTGGCCGCGTCGTCCGCAAACAGCGGAGAGGCCACGCCGAGCTCGGCTCGTCCGGCCACCCCGGGCCGACCTGCTGCCTGATGCTGACTCAGCCGCCCCCCTCCCTTCCTCCCTCCCCCTCCTCCCCTTCTCCTTCCCCTCCCCGAAGCGTTACATCCCGAGCTGAAAGCTTTAATTATAAACCAAAGACCTCAAAGTCCGCGGTTCCACGTTTGCCCGCCGGCGCCACATTAAACTACCGAGGTGACCCCGGGATTCAGTTGTAGGATTATCACGTAAGGTCAACCTCGGACTTTTTAAACAAACGCCGCAGAACGGTAAAAAGACGCACAAAAACAGAACCGGGTCCGTTGTTTTTTGTGCGTTCCCCCCCCCCTTCCGCTCGAACGCATTTGGCCCCCGAGCGGTCGGCCCCCCCCGTACTCACAGCTCTCTATCTCCAGGGTGCAGTTCTGTTCGTCCAGAGGATACCGCCTGAGGTCCATCATGCACGCCGCCGTTGTCGTGATCCTGGAAGAGGAGACGCGGGTGGAGAGAGGAGGGGAAGGGGAATATACTTTAGATGGTGCGTTTCATTTAAGCACATGACATTGAGAGGCAGACGGACGGACGGGCGGGAAGACGCGGCGCTCCGCTTGGCCTGTTCGTCTTTTCGCCCGGCTCCTCGGCCCGGTAACGTATCGCCGGACGCCGTTGGCGTCCTCTTCCGAGGACATTATCGCGACGCCTCCGACTTAAAATGCCGACCGCGTAACTGAATACATAATCGCGCCGCCGATCCGCCCTCCGCTCCTTCCCGTCGGCGGCGTCCGGGGATCCTTTCAAACGGCTGACGATCGCGCTGTTTGAAATACGCCGCCGAATGGCACGGAATTTCTGAACGATTTCGGCAAAACTCCGGCCCGATTCAAAGCCGGCCGCTCGGCCGCCGGGTGTCTCCGTTCGGTTGACGCTCGGACGGTCCGAAACATCGACGGAAATTCAAAACGAGGGCTTTTAACGAGGCCTGTGTTCGTTATCGCCGAGGACGGTGACTCGCCGACGCGTTTTAGGGCAACGGCGCGTCGGGTACATCCGGTCCGAAGCGTCGGAAGTCCGCTTTCCGTGTTTCGGGTGGTCGACGACGAGATACGTTTGTCCCTTTACAAAGTCTCACTTCACGCCCGATGCCCGAAATGTACGACGGGAGAAGCCGCGTAAGCTGCCGAAACCTTCGTCTCTCGTCGCTACGGTTACTGTTAAACGTTACGGCGGGACCCGACGAAGCTCGTCTCGCCGAGACGATCGGACCGCGCGCCGAGCGTAACTCGCCTCAGTCCGTAGAGAACGGTTCCGTCCGGGTGCAGGCGGATCATGCGGTTTTTCACCGTGACGCCGTGGACGAACGACTTCTTGTCGTTGAGGAAGTACGTGTCGGGGACCCACAGCTGGTCGGCCACCCTGTTGTCCAGAGTCAGGTTGAGGGGGATTCCCAAGTAGGCCAGACGCTTGTCTCTCCAGTACTGCTGGAAGTACATGGTCAGCGTGTAGTCCTGCGGGGAAAACAAACACAAAAGCGCCGTTAACGGCTCTGAAACATGTAGTGGCTGTTTTTTTTGTTGTTTTTTTTTCCCCTTTTCTTCATGTACTTTTGCTGAATGACAACCTCCTGTTGTTTCCCCTCAGCGGGGAACCGCCGGGGAAATACGCGCCCTTAGTAATTCTTTATCGCGCTATCCTCTGAGGTCGTATCTAATTCCTTTGCCTAAAAGCTATTTTCCCCCCCGTCACCCAAACGCCAACGAAATCAAAAGGGCCGAGTCTCCGCGGTCCCGCCGCTTTTCAAAGTCTCACTTTTGAAAGATGTTTCAGGACAATACTGAATTGTTTTTGTTGTTACTCAGTTCTTGGCCTTACGTGGGATTTGCTCTAAAACTGCCTTTAATGAATCAAGAGACTTTGTGTTTCCTTTTTTTTTTTCATTTTCTTTGTTTTACCGCGCTCTTACGCGCTTTAACGTTTCCCGTCGTCCCTCGCGGCCGCCTTCCAGTATCGCGACGGCGGAAAAGAATCGGGGGAAATCGAACTACGATCGATCGGATCTTAAAACCCTTCGGTGAATTCTCTCGCGTTAACCCGGGACTCTTCTCGGGATAAAAACCGCCCCCCTCCCTCTCGCAAAGGACTTATTCGCGGTTTTCCCTTTCGAACCGCCGCGTTCGCGAATATCAAAGCGTCCGTGCGAGCGTCTAATATTTCTTGTGTTTCTCTGTGTAACGAACACTCGCCATCTGGCAGCTAAGCCAAATCGGCGTTGGCAAGAAGTAATTAAACTCCGGCCGCGAGGACACCGAGGGCTCTCTGAAAATCAAACGTGGACGGTTGCGTAAGTCGATGTTTTTGTTTTGCCTCCGTTCGAGTAGTATTTGACCGGAGCCGAAGCGGCGGCGGCGGAGGAGGAGGAGGAGGAGGAGGCCGCCGCCCCTCCCTCCATTCCCACCGCAACACATAATCCACTTACCCGAGCAAACAAGCTCCTCTCCTCTATTTCTCTTTTTCCTCTGACTGTCTCTCCCTCCCTCCCTCCCCCTCCCTCCCTCTTTCTCTGGCCAGTGCCACGATCTCCCCTCTGCCCGCTGTGGCGCTGAAATGCAACCGGACCCCGCGCCGAGCTGGCGCCGGCACACGTGTCCGTGTGGCGCTGATGCTTACCGAACACACCGGGTTTGACATTTTCCTCCCATTTATTTATTTCTTATTCTTTTTCAACCCACGTTAAACGATGCCAATTCAGGCCGTTGAATTCTCCCTCGTCTTTTTATTAACGCTTCACGTCCGCTCGACGCGCTTTCCCGGGTTCGGTGAACACGCGGAGATGCGAAAGGGAAGGTCTTAGTCAGCGCAGGACACAGATTGCTCTCGCAGCACGACGAGGAAAGCTGATTGGCACGGAGCCGCGGATGTGAAGTAGTGGAACCGGGCCGGGTCGGGTAGCCCGCGGGCCCCCGGCGCCGGCCCGTCGCGGTCGTTAGACACAATCTGCGAGGGGAAGCTGTCAAAATGTCACATTTTAAGGTAAGCGACTACTTTTAGTCGCGAAATCACCTTTTTCTGCCTTCTCTAAAACAATCCTCTCCCTCGGACCGTTGTCCCGGGACTCTTTCCGCTGAACGACGTCCGAAAGAAATCGACCGATTGGTCCGCGACGGTTTACGCGATTCGCAAACTGATTTGTCGCACCTAACACAAATATTTAGTTCTTTGCTCCTCGCGTTGACCTCCGTTAACCCCGTCGCCACGTCTGAGCTCTTCTGTACAAGAACACATATCGCAAAGACATTTCATCAAAAGGACCGCAACGCTTTTCTGTTGTCAATAGATACGAGAAAACGTCAATACGTTGATCCGCGACGGCAACACCTCCCGCCGGCTATTTCACCCACGAGTAAACGGGAGGAGGAGGGAGGAAGCGAGGAGGGTGGGGAGGAGGAGGCGGTGTCGGGGGACCGAGGTCTCCCCTCTTATATTGCGTACGTAAACGGGTAGATGGCGCGCTGGCGACAGCGAGGCGCTACGTCACCCCGAGTTGCCGTCGGCGACGGGACAGTAACTCCTCGTCGCCTTCGAGGAGCTTGCGGCGCAACGTGCGACCGCCCACCGTCCGCGCTGACGTGGTCGGCGTGAACCGATCCCGGCGCCTGGTGGACGTTCGATTTACACACACACACCTCCCTCCTCCCACCGAGCGGTATCACCCCCCCCGCCGGAGTGCCAGCAGGTGGCCGGCCCGGCGAGCGCCTCGCAGCACATAAATGATTTAAACCGACCGTGCAGCCGGCGCAAACACGCGGCCGAGGAATCCTCATCAATCTTGCATGGAGGCAAATCAAAATGAGTTTCAGATGACGACGAGTTCGGCTTTGCGTTACCTGCTCGGGAAATGTTCGCTCTTGTTTGTTTTTTTAGGGCGGGAGGGCTCCGGTTCTGACCGACTGGGACTTCGGGTTATGAAGGGGGAGAGGGGGGGGTTCGCGAGAGCTCCCCGACTCCTACGTACGGATCTCGTCGCCCCCCCACATCTCCTCCCCCGACCCCCACGGCCTTTTTTCCTCGAAGTCGCAGTGTTGGACTTCCATATATAGGATAATTTCATCACCGTCTAATCTTTTCCGATGTATTGCCTCATAACGACAAGAGAGGGGGAAGGAGGAGGTGGGAGAGGGGGGCAAATAACGTCGCCCCTGCGACTGCAGCACACATTACTGCCTCCGATCTGATCTCCTTTTATTCATTGCGGTTCACAGAACTCATTCTCTGGCATGGATTGATTTGTTCGTCGGAGATGCTCCTTGAGACGTTATTGGAAGCCTTTTCTGGCGGAGACGCTGTTGTGGGTTGAGAGTTACATGCTTTTTTTTTTATTTTTTTTTTTTTTTAAGACTCCACAAGGTCCCAAAAGTGTGTCATGTGCTTAAATAACAGATGCGGTTAGAGACAGCAGTACTCGAGAGCAAAACCGGTTCTCGTCTGCCAAAGATTTGCCGTCTCGTAACCCGGAAAATAAAAAAGACGAAACGAAACCTCTCGATGATTATCTGCCGCTTCGGGAGGCGACGGACCGAAAGGCCTCCGCTTCCCGGGAAACGTTCGTCAGAGCCGTTCGTTCCGAGTCACTTTCGCGTTTCTTTCTCCGGGGCGATCCGGACATCCGGTCATTTTTTTGTGTGAATGACGCTGGTCCGAACACAACAGCTAACAAACAAACCAAACAAAATCAACGAGTAGAAAACCCTGCAGAGTTACACTTGTGTTTCGGGCTGACGGCCGGGGACCTCCTGGACGAGCCCCCGTCGTGACCGCGGCCCGCCGTTCGCCGCTCCTCTTTTCATTCGCTCCGCCGGCACCGAGAAAGGAAACGAGGCCGGCGCCTGTCGAGGTTTCGTATTTCCCAGGCTGATACCAGCGGCTATTATTACAGAGGGACCGAGAGCCTACCCGCCCCCCTCCGCCTCCCACCCCCCCCTAAAAAAAAATCGTCGGTAGCGCAGAGAAAAACAAAACGCTCTTTTTTGCGTAGCTGGAAAAACCTATATAAGATAATTAGGGTGACCCGGTTATGGCGACATCTGATTCCCGGATCTGCTTTAAACAGGCGACGGACGCGACCGGCCTCCGACCGGCCTGCGCGTCTCAAACCTCGTTACCCCCCCCCCGACGTCCTTCGGAGGACGTCTACGGCCGTCGAGTACGACGAGTGCTTTGATTACCCGGGACGCGTCCGAACGGGCCCGTCGTGCTGCCGCTGTGAAAACACATCCAGCAAAACAAACCAGGCGGAGGGAACATTTGGAGAAGCGGAGAGGGAGAGGGAGATCTCTTCACCTCTCCGTAACAACAGGGTTTTTATGTATTATTTTGTGTTTTTGGTCTCTTTTCTTTCATTTCGACACCCACGCGCGGCCGTGGGCGAACGGACGGACGGCCGGCTCGCTCGGCCCGTTGCAGCGAGCGCGGGCTCCGACCGCGTCCCCGCGAGAGGGACTCTGCCTCCGCTGCGCCGCCGTGTTCTTTTCCCGAAACGATCCCGAGACTTTCGCGAGGGGCGAGAAGGACGAGCCGGGACGAAGGCCTCGGCGCCGCCGGATGAGCGTAACGGCCGTGAAAACGCACCCGCGCTTCCTCCATAACGGTGTTTCGCGCCATTTAAACAACGGAGGTCGGCTCGTTTCCGTGTCTTTCCCAAAATAGAAGCCTCTTAAAAAGCTCTCTTCGTCGAGCGCCGACTGACGCGGACTCGCTCCCGTCTCGTCCCGGTACGGGTCTGTCGTCTGTCGTCGGCCGAGGCCGCCCCGCCACCGACAAAACCTCAGAGGTCATTAGCGAGCCTCTCTCAGACGCTTTAGCATCTGGCGGCGCTGGAGCTCGCGCTCCGGGGAGGGCGGGGGACACCGGCGTGGGACGACCTGCCCCCGCCAGGTGGGTTTCGGGACAAGCCAGATGTCGCCTATTTTTTCCCTCGCTCCTCTCTCTCTCTGCTTTTCTCACACCTTTGATCTCTCTCTCTGCTCTTTTCCGTTTCGCTCGGCCGCTCCACAAATCTCCGGCGCCCCCGCTCCGGCCTTTATTTCTCGGGTCTCTCCGCGTGCCGATCGCCCGGGTCACGTCACGTCACGTCGCGTGGCGTCGCGTGAAATCCCCGGAGCTAAACGCGGCGCTGAGGGGCGCTCCGGTGACGTCGAGCGAGTCCACAGCTGAAAACTGCGGCTTTGAACACCCCGTTGAGGTCGGATTGCGTTTCCGGCAACGACTTGCCGTGTATTTCTTGCCTTTCTCAAATCTGGGCGTTCGTCCCGGCAGCTGCTCGCCAGCGAAGGAAAAAGAAAGCCCCGAAGCGCCGACGGGATGCTCGTGAAATGCCGGTAGAAAGCTTCAATATCACTTCGGAGTAAAAGAAGCTTTTTTTTTTTTGCATACTTAACAAATATGAACACAAACATCAGACTACAGTTTCTTTAGGACAAACAACAACAGGCCCCGACGACCCTCCCCTTCCGCGCTCGTCTACCTGCGACTTAGTTCAAAACGATCCCCCTTTTTCTGAACCGGGCTTTCGGGAGCTTCGGTTTTGTCCCGGCTTTTCTACAAGTGAGAACATTTTGGATCTCGCACGCCCACGCTCAAGCTGCACGAAGAGGACCTTTACTCTCAATCTGCCAGAACCTTAGGCACTTCTCCTGTTTGCGCTGTATTTTAAAGCACTCTGTTTCTCTCTTCTTTTGCATGGTGGTGGTGGGTGGTGGGTGGGTGGGTGGGGGGGAGGTGGAGGTGGAGGTGGAGGGAGCGTCGCAGAGCCCGAAACTCATTTCTCCTCACTCCTCACTGCAGATCTCTGCCGCTCGTAGCACAAACGCGCCGGGCCAGGATCCGAAGCCTCGTTTTGGGCCTCGTGCCGATAAACCCTCTGTAACAACGACTTTTAAGACCGGTTCTCCGCAGTTATGCCCGCGGGTCGGTCCGCCGGGCCGCCGCGGGGGAAACCGGCAGCTCAAACGTTACTGAAATGAATGCAGTAACGCAGCTTTCGCCAACTTGGCCGTGTTCCTCATCTCCTCCCCTCCCTCCTTCTCCTAAACAAACAAACAAAAAAAAACAATGAGACAGAACGGCGTTCGTCTGCGCGGCCGCCTGGACAAAAGCGCCCATTATCCGTCCTCCCCCGTCCCCCTCTTACGGAGCCGACGTCCCCGCGCTAAAAACCGCAGACGGTCCCGGAACTGGGCGAGTATCCTCCGCCGAATGTCACACGCTGAAAATAACAAACAGCTCGACCGCTGTTGTTTTGGCTTCGACGCTGGACGACGGCCACCGATTGTCCATTTAACGAGCGCCGATGAGCGCAGCCGGCCTCCCGGGGGAATCGGTGAGAGATGACACGTGGCGCCTAATTGGTTATTACACATTATTAATTCTATTATTACAGGTGCGAGCCCGTCGTCCCGCGATAACGCGACCTCGTCCGCCTTGAAATCGGGTTCCACGCACGACCGCTTTTCATACAAACGGAGGACCGGGTTAGTCGTCTCTCTGACGCTGTTTTTCTTTAAAGTCGCTTTTCCAG